>NW_022631157.1:2331484-2339122 GCF_010015895.1 Lontra canadensis
ATATACCACATCTTCTTAATCCATTCATCTGTTGATGGACATCTAGGCTCTTTCCATACTTTGGCTATTGTGGACATTGCTGCTATAAACATTCAGGTGCACATGCCCCTTCAGATCGCTACATTGTATCTTTAGGGTAAATACCCAGGAGGTAGCTCTATCTTCAACTTTCTGAGGAATCTCTATGCTGTTTTCCAGAGTGGCTGCACCAGCTTACGCAACCATTTCTTGACAAGCAGCTGTACTCAGTCACTGCTGCACTTGTGGGGACACTGTCGAGAGGGTCTGGAAGCTAAGTGGTCTCTTAGTGGTGTTGCAGGAGCAAGAGTATAAAGAGTATAAAGACCTTAAGAGCTAAGGTCTGAGTTTGCATCTCAACTTTGCCATGTTCAAATTACTTGACTTTTCTGGTTCTGTCTCCCCCTCCCCATAAAATGAAGATTGGGATCATTGTGTACATTCACTGAGATCTGTCCCTGTTTTTCCTTCTTCCCCAAGAGAATAGTCCCCACAGCAAACACCAGTGGTTAGCAAGGGTCTGCTCCTCCCGTGTTTGAGCAGAGCTCAACCATTGCATCTGGGAGAGCTGGGGAGGCCTGGGTGACATTTTTTTCCTGTGTGTATCTAAGAAATGCCTTGACTAAGTTGTCTTGAGTTTCGGGCCCAATAAAATGTCCCTTAGCCCCCATTGCCTTGGCAGGTGGCACAAATAGCTGAATTTCCTATCTTGCTGGCTACTTTGTCTTTTTCGGTCTCTGGCTGGCTCTTGGACCTCTGCCGAACCTCTCCAGGGTTAGTGTTCTCCAAGGTTCTGTCCTCAGTTTTCTTACCCTACCTATACTCTGTCTCTAGATGATCTCATCGAGCTCCTTGACTATTTTTATTTAACTTTTTATTTCAAAATAGTTTGAAACATTTTACAAATTACAAAAATAGTAAGATTTGGCTGTTCTGGGCGTTTCAAATAAGCGGAGTCCTACAACAAGTGGTCTTTTGTGATTGGCTCTTTCACATACCATGTTCTCAAGGTCCGTCTATACTGCGACACATATCAGTATTTCATTCCCCTTTTTTGGCTGAATAATATTCCACTGTATGGACATACCACATTTTGTTTATGTTATCAGTTGAAACTTTTTGTTTTTACTTTTCTCATAACAATTTTTATTTTTTGGGACACCTGAGTGCCTCAGTTGGTTAAGCAGCTGCCTTCAGCTCAGGTCATGATCCCAGTGTCCTGGGATCGAGTCCCACATCGGGCTCCTTGCTCACGGGGAGCCTGCTTCTCCCTCTGCCTCTGCTGCCACTCTGCCTGCCTGTGTGTTCTCTCTCTCTCTCTCTCTCTCTCTCTCTCTCTGGCAAATATTCAAATATATATATATATATATATATATATATATATATATATATTTTTTTTTTTTTTTTTAAGTAAACTCTACGTCCAACTTGGGGCTTGAACTCATGACCTGGAAATCAAGAGTTGCATGCTCTAACCCAGGCACCCTTTATTTCTTGGCTACTATGAGTAGTGTTCCCTTGAACATTTGTGTACAGATGTGTTTTCACATATCCTTGGGTATATACCTGGGCGTGGAATTGCTGGGCCATCTGTAATTCTGTGCTAATATTGTGAGGAACTGCCAAGTGGTCTTCCAAAGTGGCTTCGCCATTTTACATCCTCAGCAGCAATATATGAGGATTTGAGTTTCAGCACATCCTTGCCAATGCTCGTTATCTGTTTTTTATTGTAAACATTCCAGTGAGTGTGAAGTGGTATCTCATTGTGATAGTGACTAATATTGATCTTGCCCAGAATAGTTCTTAACTGTGATACTTGCCACATTTTCTACGTCTATCATTTCTTCTTTTATTAACTGGGATTGTACTGTCATAATTTCACATTTTCTACTTCTATCATTTCTTCTTTTATTAATTGGGATTGTACTGTCATAATTTTTAAAATTTGTATTTATTTGTTTTTTTTTTTTTAAGTAGGCTCCACACCCATCTTGGAGCCCAAAATGGTCTGGAACTCACAGGCTCACAACCTGAGGTGAGATCAAGAGAAGAAGACTGAGCCGTCCAGGGGCCCCCAGTTTCATTCTTTTTTTGGATGAATAGTATTCTGGGGTGTGTGTGTACATCTTCATCAGTTCATCCATTGGACATTTAGGTTATCTCCATATCTTGGCTGTTATAAATAATACCACAGTGAACATGGGCTGAGTGTATCTTTTGGAGTTAGTGTTTTCATTCGCTTTGGATAAATACCCAGAAGTAGAATTGCTAGATCATACAGTAGTTCCATCTTTAATTCTTTGAGGAACCTCCATACTGTTTTCCACAGTGGCTGCACCAATTTTTTTAAGATTTTATTTTATTTTTAAGTGGTCTCTACACCCAGGGTGGGGCTTGAGCTTGAAACCCTGAGATGAAGAGTCACACACTCTACAGGCTGAACCAGCCAGGAGCCCCTGTGGCTGCACCAATTTAAATTCCCACCAACAATGCTTTAGGATTCCCTTTTTCCCTCCTCCTCACCAGTACTTGTTACTTCTTGGCTTGTTGATAATAGCAATTCTAAGGGGTATGAGGTGATACCTCATTGTGGTTTTTTGTTTTTTTTTTTTAAAGATTTTATTTATTTATTTGACAGACAGAGATCACAAGTAGGCAGAGAAGCAGGCAGAGAGAGATAGGAGGAAGCAGACTCTCCTCTGAGCAGAGAGCCCGATGCGGGGCTCGATCCCAGGACCCTGGGATCATGACCTGAGCCGAAGGCAGAGGCTTTAACCCACTGAGCCACCCAGGCGCCCCTCATTGTGGTTTTGATGTGCATTTCTCTGGTGATGAGTGATGTTGAACATATTTTCATGTGCCTCTTGGCCAACTGGGTATCAAAATTTCTATTCAGATCTTCTGCCCATTTTTTAACTGGATGGTTTGTTTTTTTGCCATTGAGTTATAGGAGTTCTTTATGTGTTTTGGATATTAACCCCTTATCCGATGTATAATTTGCAAATATTTTCTCCCATCCTATAGGCTGCCGTTTCATTTCCTGTTGGATGGCTTCTTTTGCAGCGCAGAAGCATTTTAGTTTGATATAGTTCCATTTGATAATTTTTGCTTTTGTTGCCTTTGCTTTTGGAGTCAGACTCTAAAAATCATTGCCAAGACCAGTGTCAGGGTGTCTTAAATCATCACTGTGTACTCAGGGCCTAGAACAAGTGTTGGCACATAGTCAGTGCTCAATAAATATGTTTTGCATGAACAAATGACCAGGCATAAACAAGGCTATTCGCCTTAAGACTCTGTGGAAGTCAGTGCAACATATCGGACTGAGAGAGGAAACAAAAACTAAAGGAAACCTAAATATTTTCTGCTGAGATGGGCTCTGCCAGCAGCTGTGGGGTGGGGCCCCAGCAAAATCAGCTACAGAATGGCAGGGACTCAGATACAGGGATCCAGTGGCCACAAGCCTCAGAATTGGGGTTTGGGCTTTTCTTCAAGTTATTCAATCAATTAGGCTCCTTAGCCTTAGCTCAGCAATCTCTCTCCTACTGCAGGAGACGAGAGATGTTGGTGATGATGGGGAGAAAGGGGAACCCTTTTGCACTGTTGGCGGGAATGCAAACTGGTGCAGCCACTCTGGCAAACAGTGTGTAGAGTCCTCGAGAAGTTAAAAATAGAGCTACCCTATGACCCAGCAATTACAGTACTAGGTATTGACCCAAAGGATACAAAAATGGTGATTCGAAGGGGTACATGCACCCTGATGTTTATAGCAGCGTTATCAACAATAGCCAAATTATGGAAAGAACTCAAATGTCCATTGACCGATGAATGGATAGAGATGTGGGGGCACCTGGCTGGGGTGGTCAGTGGAACGTAGGACTCCTGATCTCTGGGTTCTAAGTTTGAGCCCCACGTTGGTATAGAGATTACTTAAAAATAAAATCTTTAAACGAAAAGAAATTAAGATGTATATATATGAAATACTGAAATCTTGCCATTTGCAATCCCACAGATGGAGCTAGAGTGTTTCATGCTAAGCAAAATACGTCAGAAAGACAAATACTGTATGATTTCGCTCATGGAATTTAAGAAACAAAACAGATAAACATGGAGGGGGATAAAAGGGAGTCAAATCATAAGAAACTCTTTTTTTTTTAAAGATTTTATTTATTTTTTGACAGGGAGAGACACAGTGAGAGAGGGAATACAAGCAGGGAGAGTGGGAGAAGGAGAAGCAGGCTCCCCGCTGAGCAGGGAGACTGATGCAGGGCTCGATCCCAGGTTCCTGGGAATCATGACCTGACCCGAAGTCTTCCTGATCATAAGAGACTCTTTTTTTTTAAGATTTTTTTATTTATTTGACAGAGCGAGATCACAAGTAGGCAGAGAGGCAGACAGAGAAAGAGAGGGAAGCAGGCTCCCTGCTGAGCAGATGTGGGGCTCAATCCCAGAATCCTGAGACCATGACCCGAGCTGAAAGCAGAGGCTTAACCCCCTGAACCACCCAGGCACCCCAGGAGACTCTTAACTATACAGAACAAACAGGGATGATGGAGGAAGGTGGGCAGGGGATGGGCTAGCTGGGTGATGGGGATTAAGGAGGGCACTTGTGAGCACAGCTGTTAATATGTAAGTGATGAATCACTAAATTCTACTCCTGAAACTGATGTCAGGTAACTAGAATTTAAATAAAAACTTGAAACAAAAATAAATAAATAAAAATAGAAGCTCCTGGGTAGCTCAGTTGGTTAAGCCTCTGCCTTCGGCTCAGGTCATGATCTCAGGGTCCTGGGATTGAACCCTGCATTGGGCTCCTTGCTCAGCAGAGAGCCCGCTTCTCCTTCTGCCTTCAGCTCCCTCTGCTTGTGCTCAAATAAATAAATAAATAAGATCTTTACATAAATAAATAAATAAAAATAAAGAGTGGGCTGATTGTGTGAGAAATAAAGCTGAAAGAGTTATGGCAGGGAGAGGTGCTGTATTGGAAGATTTTTGTCTTTAAGGAGATAATGTGTAAATAAGTGTCTATTGCAGGTAGAAAAATAATAACTATAGGATGTAAAATCAAGTGCAATGGGAATTCAAACAAAGGGAGAATTTTCTCAAGTTGAGGAGCTCCCCTAAAGTTTTGTGGAGGAAATCATGTTCAACTTGAACAACTTATACATAAAAAGTGTAAGTGTGTATGTATTATTTTTTTCGTAAAGAGTACTTAATTTCACCTGGGCTGAAGGAATTCAAGTGCTCGTGTATCTCGTATTCCCAGGGCTAGAGATCAGCAATCACTTTTTTTGAAGGGATTTTCTCTAGCATGTTATGTAAAAATGTAGACACACATTTCTATAAAAAAAATGTCAAAAGTAGCAGCTGAATTTGAAAAATATGCTCTGTAATAACGTACTTGGAACAGAATATGTGTTTATCTCAAGCAGCATGAAAGCTGTGTTAATCTGTTAGGAATAAGTGGCAGCTGAGACTTGTACCAGATTATAAGCCAGGTGCATCTTACATTGCAATCAGGATTCTGCCACCTTTTAGGAGTCACATTTTGGGAGTGAATTACTACTTGCCAGAAATGTCCTTCAAAGCCTAGTGATGAAGCTCTGCTTGCCCAGTAGTCAGTAAGAAAGAATTAAGGGGGTACCTGGCTGGCTCAGTTGGTAGAGCACATGACTCTTGATGGTGACTCGTGACTCTTGGTCTCAGGGTGGTGGGTTCAAGCCCCCCATTGGGTATAGAGCTTATTTTAAAAATAAATATAGGGTTTTTGTTTTTGTTTTTGTTTAAAGAATGAATTAAGAGAAGCATGTCATCTGCCAGTGAGAGCCTTAATCTTATGTAGCCAGGTCTGTGGAGATCTCAAAACCAGGCGACCAGGGAATTTGGCCAAGGAAGCTTGCCTTTGGGTGTCTGCTGGCTGGTTTCTCTGTGTCCATGGAGCCATGCATCTTTAGAGCTCCCTGCTGTACTCTACGGAGTGTGTATTTATGCCAGATCAAATTTTTAAGCTGATTTTCTCTTTGTGAATCATGAATTTTTGAAACGAAAATATATGGTTCTGGAAGTTGTGAGAGACAGGGACAGCTGTGTGTTCCTTTACTGGGTTCTTGCTTGGAGAAGGAAAACACTGTCCTCTGTTGTTCACCCCATGCAATCTGGTTCTGGTCTTCAAGTTGCATTCCTATAAGGATCAACCTCTACCTGCTACATCCAAGGAACAATTCAAGTACTGCTTACTTTGCTTTTTAACTGAAGATCTCAAAAACAAGGAAATCCCTAGCTTCTGACAGTCCAAGCACACCAAGGTCTGGGAGAATTGGCAGACAAGGATGTAGGTGAAGAGGCAGTCCACCGTCATCCTGTCCCTCCTTAGGTCAGCATTCAGATATTTTGAGCAGGGCTGCTTGGTGTGGCGATACCAGCTTATTTCCTCTTTGGTTGATACTTTAAGAGGCACTTACATTAAGGGAGTTACCCATTCTGCGTATCTTTACCCACTAATTTGAAATGACTGCTTAAATCCCCAGCTAGCAGGTTGGATCCCCATGTATTCTGTTGGCACGATGGCTCTATTTAAGGATGCCCCTTCTCAAAAAGTAGAAACAATGGGGCGCCTGGGTGGCTCAGTGGGTTAAGCCGCTGCCTTCGGCTCAGGTCATGATCTCGGAGTCCTGGGATCGAGCCCCGCATCGGGCTCTCTGCTCAGCAGGGAGCCTGCTTCCTCCTGTCTCTCTGCCTGCCTCTCTGCCTGCTTGTGATCTCTCTGTCAAATAAATAAATAAAATCTTTAAAAAAAAAAAAGTAGAAACAAAAAAGGCAACAAACCTTTCTGAGAGTATGTCTGGGGTTATGGCAGACCAGGGTAAGATGCCTATCACAAAAGATAACCTATTTTGCTCATCAGTGAGCCATTTGTCCCTTGACTTCCCAAGGTCCTGGAACAACAGGAGTCCAGCTGGCACCAAGCAGGGGGTACTCCTAGTGCTCCAAGCAGTAGGTAATTTAGGGTGAGTGACGAGGTAGCACCCTGTCCCTTCTTGGTTAGGAAATGATTTCTGAGCCTACTTGTAGGGGGCAATACAGCGTAGGAAATTCTGGGCTGCAAGATGAAAATGCCTGTGCCAGCATGCTTCTGGCTTCCTGAGGATGGAGGGATCCCTAAACACGTTGATCTCCTGCCAGGACAGAAATGGAGAAATGTTAAGAAGCATTAGAATTTGCTAGGTCTCTAGTTTTTCTACCTCACCCCTTACCCCCATCCCACGCACAGAAGGAAAGAGCAACTTAGCTCCCTTACCAGAAGTACTGAAGAATTGTCCCCACCACCCTCATCTCACGATCACCTACCTCCAGCCTATATGGAAACTCTGAACCTTCGAGAAAAACTGCTCACCTAGGGACTCAGCCCAGCCGATCCTGCCCGGCTTTCCTAGGATGAAGCCAGGACAGAGTTTTGGCAGAACTAATGGATCCTTTCTTTGGGATGTGTTCTCCCAGCTTCATTTTCCTTCCCTTGTTGCCTTTATTTCTAGAATTCTGGGAGCTGTACTGATCATTGTTTCTACCCATCATTATTAAGGGAAAGATAGGGAAATATTCCCATGGTAACAGTTTCATCTCAAA
>NW_022631158.1:0-1193 GCF_010015895.1 Lontra canadensis
CCCCCCTGTCCTGATTGGCTGTCGGAGGGAAGACGGGCCCTCCTCCCCCTGCTGGCTTCCCTTCGCGTCCTCCTCGGCCTCCTTCGGCTCCTCCTCGCCCGGCGCCCTGTCAATCAGAGTTCAGAGGTGGGCCGGGAAGGAGGCCGGGCCAGTGCCAAGTCTCCAGTCCTTAAAGGTGCAATGGTACCGGAGCTCCGGCTCAGTTAATGCCCAGTGTTGTCGCCTCCCTCGCTTAGCTGCCGTCCTTGAGGAAAAAAAATGTGGCTCCACTTCAGTGCAAACGTATAATATTTACAGACGGTGTGAGTCTACCCCCACCCTTGTTTTCTTTTGCTGTAATATTGCAATTGGAAAACTGGATGGTTGTAAATCCTTACACCTCAGGGAAACCGTTGAGACCAAAAGTTTGTCAGCACGAGGTAGTTATGAAGCACAATCGCGCTGCTAATATAACTAACAATGATCTCTAATAAACAGCAAATGCAATAATAGATTTTTTAAGAAATCACAGCAGAGTTAAAAGTTATACCGAACTGTGACATTTTTGTTGCATGAAAATTAAATTATGAACTATGAAACAAAATAATGTTGAAAAAAAAGATTAATAAATAAGTCCACAGAATGAATCTAATTCAACATATCTCTCCCTTCCCCCTGGGGGAAATTAGTTATTTGGCTTAAATACTTAATAAAGAAATGCATTATCACAGTCTGGTTCTAGTTTTTAATATAGTCTAATAAGCATTATTAACTGGAATAAGAAACAGACTGACGTTTATTGAGTGCCTACTATGCACCAAGTAATTTATATGACTTATTTTATTTCATCCCCAAGACATCTCTGTGAGCTACGGATTACGATTTTCACTTTACAGAGAGGGAGCTCAGAGAGGTTACATAACTTGTCCAAGTTCCCACAATTTTTAAGTGTCGAAGCTGGAATTCAAACAGAAGTGTGGCCCTCTACAAAAACCTGGTGTTTCAACTATCCAGCCTGCCTGGGTCGAATGGAAATAGGTGAATCTTGTAAAAATTAGCTATGCACGCATTGCCCATGTTGTTGTACACAGACTTAAAGTGCTTTAAAAGATATATAGCTGAACAAAATGACTCAACTTGGAAAATGAGTAGGAAAGAATGAAAAAAGATTAGAAAGGCCGGGGCGGGGGGGGGGGGGGGGGGGGAAAAAAAAA
>NW_022631158.1:1293-273686 GCF_010015895.1 Lontra canadensis
GGGGGGGGGGACTAATAAGAAACTCCCAGCTGAAGTTCTATACTATACCGCTAGGTAGATCACAAATTTGCCTCCCATCTTTTCATCAGACAAGGTGAGAGGAGACATCTGACTGGCTATGCAGTCACAATGGGCAAAAGATAAAAGGGCAAATGAAATACTTAGGCCAAGTCCAGAATATGTTGAAACCTAAACTGTTCTAATGTATAGCCAGCCCTCTGCCCAGATGGTGGTATGGCCAAAGGAAACGTGTGGAACCCCTGCAAACCTCAGCGTATCCAACCTGAAAAATGGAAGGCAAGCTTGCCAGGTGCTTTGAGATCCTCAAATAAAACGTTACTCTTTTCATCACTCCAACCTCCTTCCCAATCATTATCAAAAACAAGTTTGGCAACATACTGAGAGCTTATGAAAGGATTTCAAAGCCATTCTTAACAAGCTACTTGGAACTTACTGGCATGAGGGCATGCAGTAAGGCATATTAATGGTAATTATGATGCCATTACTTAATAACAATTGTTTTATTCATAGACGTACCCTGACTTGTAAACTGGTTTTTTAAATCAACACTAATAAAAAGTTGAGCACAAATGATATCCTCAGACTGTATGTCAATCACAGCGAATATCCCTTAAAATGATGAAATGATCCCATCTTCAAGCATGAAAAGACGTCAACCCAGGTCCTAGGTGAAATCAGTATGTGAGCAAGTGATTTTGACAGAAAATCTAATAAAAGTTCACCAGACAACGTATTGGAAAAGGTATCATTGATACCAGAAGGTCATTGTCATCTAGAAACATTCCTTTTGGGGTGATAAAAATGTTCTATAATTACATAGGGGTGATGATAGCTTCATTTGTGGAATATACTAAAAACCAGAATTTTTTTTGTACAGAGACTTGCACACTTTTTAACTGTGAATTTTATGGTAATGTGAATTATATCTCAATAAAGCTTTTTTTAGGATAAAAAAATTAGGAAAGTGAGAAATGTCCACAATAATAATATTAATGATAGTTAGTATTGATTGAGTGCTTGGGGTGCCTGGCTGGCTTAGCCTGTAAGAGGGTACAATTCTTGATCTTGGGGTCATGAGTTGGAGTCCCACATTGGATATCGAGATTACTTAAAAATAAAATATTTAACAAAAAATGTGTTGAGTGCTTTAGCATGATCGCAACATGGCTTTGAACTGGGCAGGTCCATTTATATGTGGATTTTCTTAATAAATATAGTACAGTAAAATAAATATAGTACTGTAAATGTATTTTTCTTTTATGATTTTCTTTTTTTTTAAGATTTATTTTATTATTTTATTTTAGTTTTTAGAAAGAGAGAGAGCACGCAGTAAGGGGATAGGGGCAAAGGGAGAGGGAAAAAAAGAATCTCCAGCAGACTCCTCACTGAGCATGAAGCCAGCTTGATCCCACTACCCTGAGAACATGACCTGAGCCCAAATCAACAGTCAGACGCTTAACAAATAAGTCACCCAGGTGCCCCGTACTTATGATTTTCTTAATAACATTTTCATTTCTCTAGTTTACTTTAAGACTATATATATGATACATATAATAATACATATACTAAATATGTGTTAATCAACTCTTATGTTATTGATAAGGCTTCTGGTCAACAGTAGGCTATCAGTAGTTAAATTTGGATTTTCTACTGCATAGGGCGTTGGCACCCCTAGCCCTCATGTGTTCAAAGGTGAACATACTTTACTAATTTAATCACCACAACTGTCTCATCTCAATACCTATGCTTTTAATTATTACTCTATAGTGATGCCAAAACACATTTCAGTATATATTTAATGTTATAGATGAGATATCTTGTCCTAGACACCCGTGAGGGATGAGAAGCCGGGCAGCCCAATTACAGTGATTAGAAGAAAGCTTTGAGTGATAAGTAAAAGCATAGGTATTGAGGTCGGACACTTGGGGTGATTAAATTAATAAAGTGGGTTAAATATACTGTTGGTCCTTGAACAACTGGTTGGATTAGAGGTCCTGCTCTCCACACAGTCAAAAATCTGCATATAACTTTGGACGCCCCCAAAACTTAATATCCTACCGTTGCCAGACACCAAATTTTTGGAGAAGATACAATAAGAGGAATTAGGAAAGTGTCAGAAGCAAGGGAAAGTAGGGGCGATTACGAGGAACGTTTTCAAGAAAGAGCCAGTAGAACTTCATAATTGATTTTACATGGATTGGGGAAGGGATAAAGAAATGTTTTCCAGCTTATGTGGGAAGAATGAAATAGTGTTAACAGAATAGTAATTCTAACTATAGATACAATTTGTTGAGTGCTGATTATGCTCCAGCCACTGTATGAACACGACTGCTTAATTTCAACGATGGGGCCCTTCATTGTAACAACTTTGTGAGATTATCGTCTCCATTTTGCAGATGAAGAAACCAAAGTTCCTGGAAGTTGAATTACTTCACAAAGTATGGATTTGAAAACTCTCTTATTTGAAATGCATCACAGATGAAAGGAAGTTCAGAGGAAACACTACCAAAGGTGAAATAGAATAAAAATTAGAATCTTCTCTTCTCATTAAGGAACTTCTAGAAGTAGATTCTGGGGAGAAATTTACACGCTTTATGAGCTGGGACAAGGGATGGATAGTGCTTTTGTGTTCGTTCCATATCTCAGTGGTGCCTCACTTGTAATAGATATTTTTAACCCACTGAGCCACCCAGGCACCCCAATATTTTTTTAACACATCTGTGTTGAAAGAGTGAAGGATGCTAATCATCTTGCTATATTTCTTCAGAATAATACCAGAAGTCCACTGAATCATATTTCAGAGACATGAGCCATTATCAGTTTTGGCCACTTAGCATAGTCATTCTCAATGCAGTCTTACTCTAATGTTTACAAAGTCATCGCACCATGTTTACTTGTGAGTCAAGATTTCGTTTACTCTGAAGATTCTCTTTCAAACTCCATTAGATACCCAGTGATACATGTTCTCATCTTCATTAAGGGACCAAGAGCAGGGTGCAAGGAGCCAGGTCCTTCCCCAGCAAACCAAATGGAAAGAGACAGGCTCCCGAAATGGTCCCAGAAATAAGTTCACTACCAGGTGGTCTTACATCATCTAAGCAGACACTCATCCAGTATGTCTATGATTATATTTGAATGGACCTCTAGGCTTCTGTAACTCTTCTGCTTATGTGGGAACAGAAATTGTCCTCCACCCAAGAGTTCACAACTCCAGGCAGTCAATGGCCCCAATTCCTCACCCAAGGACTCTAGACTTTATTTTTCATGTTTTCTCTTATCCTCATTCCTTGCTCTTCTTCAACTTTTCCACTCCCTTCTCTACCTCCATTCCTCCGGTGCTTCCCCCTCCTTCACCTGCCCTCCTTCATCCAGCTCATCCTGCTCACAGAGCTTGTTCATTCTCAGCTCAGTCCTGTTTCCTTGCCTCACTGGGCAGGCCCTGAAGCAGCATGGGACCACCACCCTACATGGGGCCCTGCCATCCTGTATCAGAGCAGAGAGAGCTTACAGCAGGGATTCTTAACCAGTGATACATAAAGGAGCTTCAGGAGTTCCATGATCCCTTGGAAATTATATACAAAAGTTGGTGATATGCACTACCTGACATTATTTTTGGAGCAGGGCCCATTATGCTTATCAGAGTCCCCAGGGGTTTCAAAATCCAAAAAAGGTAACATCCACTAGCCTTGGATTATCAAGTAGCGGAAATGGTACTTTACTTTAAACATTTGTTTTAACATTACTTTAAAGTAAACCTTACGCTGCATTGGTCTGGAGAAACCAGGTGGCTCTTAGCAGAGGAGATTTTTGTAGGAAATACCTACCTCTGTTTCCAAAATGGAGCAAGCTACCAGATTGTCAACAGCCCATAAGTACTGACTATCGAATAATTGTCAGTCTCATTGCAATGTCAGGGCTGAAGAGCTGCAGGTACCAACCCTTGAAAGCGAATCCCAAGGAAAGGATGAGAATCTGTCGTGGAACATTGACACTGTGGCTTGGTTCAAGGCACTGGAAATACAGTGGTAATAAGACAAAATGGATTCCCTGAATTCACTGAATTCTAGTGTAAGAGATAAACAAGTGAATAAATACATGAGCTCAGGGACTCATAGATGCTATGAATGAAAGAAAGCAGGGTCATGTAGCATGGTATTGGGGAGGGGGTGGCAGGCAACATCCAATAAGGTGGTCAGAGAAGAGCTTTCTCAGAAGCTGAGATGCGGGTTAATTTTGAGTGTCGACAAGCCAGTTATGGGGAGGTCCTGGGAAAGAGCGTGGGGTCGGGGTGGCAGTAGGGTAGGAAGGAGGAAACAACAAATGCCAAGGGCTTGAGCTTGGATTTGAACTCAAAGGAAAGAAAGCCAGAGAGACAGGAGCACAGCAAGTGAGAGAAAAAGTATACAAAGATGGAATCAGAGTGGGGATCAGAGACCTGATAATGCATGGAATTTCAGACCATGGTAAGGACTTGGGGTTTTATACTAGGTGCATTTGAAATCCACTGGAGCATGCTAAGCAGGGGAGTGATAATGAACATTCGTTCAACAAAGACTTTTTGAGAACCTACCGCGTGCCAGGCATTTCCCAGCCACTACCATATATGCCAGGCCTAGCCTCCACTGTCATGGAACTTACTTTCTAGTGAAACGAGTAGATGAACACAATAATGGAATGAAAAATTCTATAAAGATGAAGTTAAAGAAATGGCAGAAGGTGACCCGTGAGCTACCTTCCCTTGAGTAGAGGAGAAATGGCCAATACGGTGGCTCTATGAAAGGAACGAATCTGCCTACAATGTTTGAGAGACAGGAACCAAAGACAATGTGGCAAGATGAGGAAAGTGGCACAAAACTGAGGTTAAAATAAAAAGGTAGGTAAGATCAACCAAGTGAGAACGCATTGGAAGGTTTTACACTTGATGTCTTCATCTGTTCGAGCTGTTATAGCAAACACCATAAATGGGGTGGCTTCTAAAAAAACAGAAATTTATTTCTCTTAGTCCTGGAGCTGGAACTTCAAGATCAAGAGACCAGCAGAGCCCATGTCTGGTTGAGCACTTGTCCCCTCATATCTCCATCTGGCAGAAGGGGTGAGGGCTTTGCAGGGTCTTCCGTAAGAACACACCTCTCGTTCATGAGAGTTTCACGTTCATGACCTAAGCACCCTTCTGAGGCTCCATGTTCAAATCCCATCACATCGATCATTCGGTTTCAGTGCTTGAATTTTGGAGGAACTCAAACATTCAGTCTTAGCAGTGGAGAACAAGAGCATCCGACTTTTACTCTAAAAGTACAGCTGGCCTCAGGACAGAGAACGGATTGCCAGGTTGGGGTGGGGATGAGCAGAAGCTGTGTAAGGAAGTATTGTGGTAGCTCAGGCTGGACCTGATGGTACCTGAGACAGGTGCCACAGCACCAGACACAGTCAGAATGATTAGATTGGTATCTTTTTTTGTGGGTAAAATCAACAGGACACCTAGAGGCTGGGATGTGGAAGGGAGAGGAGGACAAGGAATTAAACTTAGTTCTGGATTTTGCTTTGACTGATTAAATAAATGGTATGTCACTAAATGGTATGTCACTTACTGTGGTGGAGAAGGCCTCCCCTATGAGGTAAGTAGGATCATTCCTATTTTACAGATGAGGAAACTAAGTTCTAACAAATATAGTTCCAGAAATATGTTTTGTCTACCACAGCATCTTTGCCAGGAGTGTGGATTGCCTAGCTTTGATTGATCATTTGGAAAAAAGAACATTTGTGGCAAATCAGGTAAGTAGTTTCACAGTGTATGTATATATAATGCATGTGTGTATGCCTGTGTGTGTGTGTGTGTGTGTGTGCGTGTGCATGTGTGTGTGTGTGTTCTAGCAATCCTGCAGAGGGAGGTGCAGAAGAAACTTTCTTATTTTTTATCCCTGCCTTGATCTCCTGCATCTCTGAAAGTGGAGGATAGTGGAGATATCAGAAGATTCCATCTAAAGCCTCATTTTCAGAACTATTAAGATTCGGATTAGGTTGGAATTAGATCATGATGAATGTTTTAATTCTTACTATTCTTCTTAGGTAGTTTCTCCCAGCATCATCTCATTTTTCCTTCTGTCCTTCCCTGCCTTGGAGGCCACTCATGACATCATGCTTTCCTCCAGAGTTTCTGAATCTCACAACCCTTCCAGATAGTGACTGAGTCACCTGCTAAATACTTTCTCCTTTCCATCCTCCAAATCAGACTTTCTTTTGCTTGAGATTATTCCCATTCACATTTGACTAAAGCAGTTCATAGTATAAATCAAACATAAGTGTAAACCCCTGACATAATTGTAGAGGCTCCAGAAGGAACCTTTATTTTATGAAACTTTTTAAAAAGATTTTATTTATTTATTTGAGAAAGGGAGAGCACAGAGGGAGAGTGAGAGGGAGAAGCAGACTCTCCACTGAGCAGGGAGGTGGATTTAGGATTCGATCCTAGGACCCCGAGAGCTGAAGGCAGACGTTTAACCAACTGAGCCACCCAGGTGTCCCTATTTTATGGAATCTTAATTGTCAATGTCTCAATTATCTATTGTTGGTATCAAACCATCCCAAAATTAGTGACTTCAAATCACAATCATTTTTTTTTTTTAACCATAACCATTCCTATTGTCCACAAATTTACAGATGGGCTGGGTCATGCTTGGCTGAATTTAGCTGGACTTATTAAGATGGCTAGGAAGTTGGCTGGGACCAACCTGATCTAAGATAGCCTCATTGTAATACCTGACAGTTGCCTAGCTATGGTCTGGGATGACAACAGTGGTCCGATCTTGCATTTCTTCCTTTCTTTCTCTCGTTCTCTCTCTTTCTCTCTTTCTTTCTCTTTCTTTCTTTCTTTCTTTCTTTCTTTCTTTCTTTCTTTCTTTCTTTCTCTTTCTTTCTTTCTCTCTCTCTCTCTCTTTCTTTCTTTCTAGATTTTATTTATTTATTTGACAGAGATCACAAGTAGGCAGACAAGCAGGCAGAGAGAGAGGAAGGAAAGCAGGCTCCCTGCTGAGCAGAGAGCCCGATGCGGGGCGCTATCCCAGGACCCTGGGATCATGACCTGAGCAGAAGGCAGAGTCTTTAACCTACTGAGCCACCCAGGTGACCCGCATTTCTTTCTTTCTTAAAAAATTGTATTCACTTGTTTACTTGAGAGAGAGAGAGAGAGAGAGAGAGAGAGAGAGAGGGAAAGAGAGCATGAGTCAAGGGGGTGAGGGACAGAGGGAGACGGAGAAGCAGACCCACCGCTGGGGAGCCCCTCATGGGGCTGGATCCCAGGCCCCTGGGATCATGACCTGAGTTGAAAGCAGATGCTTATTCGACTGAACCACCCAGGTGCCCCAGGTCTTGCATTTCTTGTCATTCATCAGTCTAGCTCAGACTTGCTCATGTGGTAGAGACAGGGTTCCAAGAGAGAAAGTGAAAGTGCACCGTGTCTTGAGGCCTGAGCTTGGAACCAACACACATCCACAGTATTCTATTAACCATAGCAAATCTCAAGTCCAGCCCAGATTCAAGGGTTCGGAAATTGGCCCTGCCTGCACCATGTCTTGACAGTCTTGTGACAAAGTCACATTATAAAGGGAGAGGTAAAGGATTGGGAATATTTTCGGAGTGAACAATTAGAATGGATCCTTGACCTGGGGCATCTTAATTGTCTTTACAAACCCTAAGAGTCCTTCACTCCTTCTCTTGTCACTCAGTAGGTAAAACTTCGCTTACCTTCTGATTGCCCCAGTAATACTGATGCAGGCTACTTTACACTCCTCAAATCTAGCCTTTGTGGATCAGCATTTTCTTAGCTTCAGAATCCTAAGCACTTCTTTTCTCCTGTGAAAGAGAGTTGGAAGGACCCCTGGGTGACTCAGTTGGTTAACTTTGCTTTCAGCTCAGGTCTTGATCTTGGGGTCCCGGGATCGAGCCCTGCATCGGGCTCCTTGTTCAGCGGGGAGCCTGTTTCTTCCTCTCCTTCCCACTTGTTCCCTCCCTCACTATCTCTCTGACAAATAAATAAATAAAATCCTTTAAAAAAAGAAATGGAATTGGAGTGGGGAACGAAGGAAGATAGCAGAAAAGCACTTGCTGCTGGAGAAAACAGATTACACTCTTTTTTTTTTTTTTTCCTTAAAGACTATTTTTAAGTAAGTTCTACACCCAATGTGGGGCTTGACCTTAAGGTCAAGAGTCAGATGCTCTACCAACTGAACCAGTCAGACACCCCAAACAGGTTAGACTCTTATTTTCAGGTGACCCTCCTCCCTTAGGATCTCCCAGCCTTCTTTTCCTCTATCTTGATATGCTTGTACATCAAAAAGATCAATAGAAACTATACCCATAAAAAACCAGGTATATTCCTTTTGTATTTAAAAGGCCCAGCTAGGGTGCCTGGGTGGCTCAGTTGGTTGGGCAACTGCCTTCGGCTCAGGTCATGATCCTGGAGTCCCAGGATTGAGTCCCACATCGGGCTCCCAGCTCCGTGGGGAGTCTGTTTCTCCCTCTGACCTCTCCCCTCTCATGCTCTCTCTCACGGTCTCTCTCAAATAAATAAATGAAATCTTTGGGAAAAAAAAAAAAAAAGGCCCAGCTAGTTGTATGTACCCAACATACATTCTTCCTTACTCACAAATCACAATTTCTTTAGACAGCAACATACCCAGTTAGATAACTTAATCTCCCAGGCTTCCTTGCATTTAGGTGTGGTTATGTGTCATAATTCTGGGCAATGCAGTATAAGAAAACATGTCTTGGGTTGAACTTCTGGGAAAGCTATTTTTTAGTGCTAAAAATGGACAGACTTAGCATACTCATGCCTTTTGCCTTCCCTTTATTATTTATTGCCTGAGACATAGACATAATATCTAGATGCAAAGAGCTGTCTTTAGACCATGAGAATGAAAGATATGGATGGTCAAAGAGGACCCTAGAAATGACCTGGATCCTTACTGATGGCCTTGAAAACCATACTTGTCCTTGACTGCCTACCTCTGGTTTTAATTTTGAATGAGGTAAATTAATTTGCAGAAATTGTTGTAATTGGTTTACAAATGCTGTCTTAACCAGTATAGCAATTAAAATGGTAGAAAAGTAGAAATGGATGTGAACAATATAAATGATTAGAGAAGAAATAAAGAAGCCATTTTCTCCCCAAAACACAGATATCATCAAGAGTCTGTTGCTTCTCCTGGTCTTGTCAATTCTGGTTGGGCACTGGGTATGAGCCAGGTATGGGAATCATGTGAAAGCAAGGACACTCTTAGCTATGTGGATTAGGGAAGAAGAACTCCAGAAAAAGAAAGTAAGCCATTCTGTAGATATCCACCATACCAGAACTTTCCTCCAAATGTCACACCAACAAGCCACCTGGCAGCTGGACTGAACTCATCATTCTCTTCTTGCACTTATCTGTTTTTCATCTAAGGGTATCACCACCCACCCATTCTCCTTAGTCAACAATGTGTTCTTCTTTGGCCCCATGACAACTTGTCACCAAATCCTCTAGAGTGTATCTCTTTAACTCAGACCCTTCTGTGCACCTGGATGAAGGAGACAGATGTATGTAGCTATTTAAAATCATTGCTCAAGGGATGCCTGGGTGGCTTAGTTGGTTAGGAATCTGCCCCTTGGTTTCAGCTCAGGTCATGATCTCATAGGTCTGGGATTGAGACCCACATTGGGCTCTGCTCTCACCCAGGAGTCTGCTTGGGACTTTCTCTCCCCCTCCCTCTTCCCTTCCTCATTGTGTGCGCATGCGCATGCACGTGCACACACACACACACACACTCACACACACACTCTCTCTCTCTCTCACTCTCTCTCAAATAAAAAATAAATCTTTAAAAACATCTTTTAAAAATGAAAATCACTGGACAGCTGCATTAATTTCCCATATACCAGTTTGTCCCATTCTTGTCTTCAATCCAAAATTCTGGCAAAGTCGTAGTCCTAGAAGACAAAATGTATCTTTTTCTCCTTGGTTTTAAAATATTTAGAAGCTTTGAAAAAAATATTTAAGAACTTTGTGTTTGGATAGTGTTCAAATTCCTTTGCATGGCATAATAGGACTTTCAAAATCTATCTCTATGTTAAGTCTCCAGCCTTATTTCCTATTACTGTCTCTGCACTGAATTCTGCTTCCCAAGTGTGCCTTGAACTTTTATAAATCTATAAAGAAGTAGGTACTCAACCAGAAGGGTCTTTTTCTCTCCCTTCATCAGCTAAACCCAGCTCAAATTCCTTTCTGACTTCCCCAGGCAAAATTAATTATTAATTCTTTTGGGCCTTCTGTATACAATTCACATAACTCTTTGTTTATGGGTAAGAAGCCACCAGTGGACTGTGAGTGCCATGAGGGGAGACCGTGTCTGAATGGCTGGTACATGGAAACATCTCAATGTATCTAAGAAAAAGTAAGGGAGGGAGAATATTTCCATTACAGGATTTTTTCTTTTCTTTTGGCTTATTTCTTCTAATTCACCTGAAGTTAAATCTATATCATCATATACAAAGTGAAGTATTTTCAGAGAATTATTTTTAGGAAAGGGATAATTCATGTTTCAGAAAGGAGTTGGACTGTAAAGACACCAAGATCCCTTCGAGTTCCAAAATTCTATGCAAAGGTCTCTCTTTTTTTTAATTGATCCATCAGAATATTTTAAAATTGAAAGTTCATAGGATTCAATTATATAACTAAATGTCTGAAATCTTCCCTTTACTTTGTATTTTTATGTAGATAAAATCCAATTGAAATCGATGAACTTTACATTCCTGAATTAGCACTTTGGATTTCAACAAATTTTGAGGCAACATAAAATAGTTTAATGGACTAAATAATGATGATAAAATGATAGAAAATTTTATGTTTCTCTTCATTGCATCACATTTTATAAAGTCAATATCAAATATATAAGTTAATAGCAACTATCTTTCTTAAATCAGTATTAACTATGTACATTAGTTGGGAGTAAAGGATTGTTTTATATGACACTTCCCCAAATTAGGAGGTAACTGAAGGCAAGATGTTACTTATCAAATAGGGCAGAGAATGGAGAGGGAAAACACTTATTCTGCCTAGATCTAGACCTCCTGTCTGGGCAAGTTGGGAGTGATGTAGAGAGAAGAGCCAAAACACGTGCACACACACACACACACACACACACACACCACCTACCTGCCTCCCAGGCTAAGGTGGACCTCCATTATCCTTTGCAAACAAGGAGGAGCTCATGCTCTATCACAGAGTCCTATTTGTGAACAGAAGAACTGAAATTTGTCTTTCCTTTTCACTATGAAACAAGCTCAGTTCTCCAAGGCTACAGAAAACAAGCAGTTCTGGATTTCCACTTCTGGCTACGGCAGACTAGCTTGTATCAGGCAAGTACTCCAGACAATAACAAGCGGAAAGGGGAAACTTTGAGAAAGCTGTTTGAAGACATTTGCAAATTAGTGAGGAAAGACTGAAGGTTCTATGACGCAGGAGACAAGGGACATTCAGAAAGGTTTGCCTCATTTTCAGTGCTTTTTTTTCTTTTGAGTCATCAGCCAATTTTTGAGTGGCTGCCAAGAGGCTGAGAAACTGAATACATAATCTCACCATGCTATAGGATTTAAAAAAAAAAAAAAAGTCAGGAACCCTAGGAAGGAGAGTTTCCTGTATATACATCAGTGCTACATTAGGAATAGAGAGGAAGCAAAAAAAAAAAAAAAAAAAAAAAAAAAAAAAAAAAAAAAAAAAAAAAAGGAATAGAGAGGAAGCAAAAAAAGAGCTGTTTTATAGAAGAGTTTTCACAAAGTCTAAAATCCAGATTCTATTCAGCACACTTATAAGGTGGATTAAATTGGTCTACCCTATCTATCTGCCTCTCAAAGTACATCCTCCCCAGAAATATTTGACATTAATCTGAAACGTGAGTTATCTCTACAATTTTCCCCACACAACATTCATCATTATTAAGGAGACAATAGGCATTCTCCTATACAAAGCCAAATGGACAAAAGCTCAGAAAAAAAAATTTGCACATATCAGATCCACACAGGAGATCCAGATATTAAGATTTATACACAGGGATTTTAAAATATCTGTGATGTCTGTGTTCAAGAAAAATAGGAAAAACATAAGGAGAATTTTAGAGGAAAATTGTTATCTATGAACAGAAAAATCCTTGGATTAAACAATCTAACAACAAAAATGAAGAAGGCACTACAGACACTAACAGGCAAAGAAGACACAGCTGAAGGGAGGATGACGAAGCACAGAGAGGCTAGGAAAACAGAAACAGACAGAAACATGCAGACTAAAGAAGATGAAAATCGTGGGAAAGCACCTATGAGATAAAGCAAGCACAGTCACAAGGCCCAACATACATATAATTGGAGTCCGAGGACAAGAGGACGGAGGAATTTGGTTAAACGTAGTATTTGAAAAGAGGTTGGCTGAAATTTTCCAAAGCTGATGAAAGATATCAAGCCAAACATTCAAGAATAGTTATGGATTCCAACAGGAGAAATTAAAAGAAAACCACACATAGACACATGATGATGTAACTGCTAAAAAAATTGATGTAAAGAAACAATCTTAAGAGCAGTCTGGGAAAAAACAAACATTACTTTGAACAATAAGTCTGACAACTAACTAGAAGCTTTTCTTTTCCTTTTTTTTTTTTTTTTTTTTTAGAGAGAGACAGACTAGGGGGAGGGTTGGGGGAGGGGCAGAGAGAGAGAATAAGAGAGTCTCCAGCAGACTCCTGCTGAGACTAGAGCTTGATCCCAGGACCCTGAGATCATGACCTTAGCAGAAACCAAGAGTTAGATGCCCAATCGACTACACCACCCAGGTGCCCCTTAACAGAAGCACTTTAAGCCAAGAAATGGGAATGATCATTGCAAACCACTGAAAGAAAACCAGGACTAAAAAAAGAAGGGCTATAACCAGAAACAATAGTTTTCTAGGGATATTAAGGCAAATAGAATAGGGAATAATGATATCTTATGCTGCTTTTTAGTAACCTTGTAATAGGTTGTGAACTCCATGAAAGCTCTTCTTAGTATTCTTAACAGAGTAGCAGAACTTAAAGGCTTGTAGAACAGATGAAAAATTTGGAGAAGTTTGGCTTTCCTATAGCTGCCCAAACGGACTACATGTGGGTTAAACTGATCCACTCCACTGCCCAAATTAAATGACATGTTTTCAGGTGGGCCCCACTACTTTCCAGTTGTGTGATACAGAGAAAATTATTTAACCCATTGTATTAATTTCCCAGGGCTGTGCTAACAAATTAACACAAACCAAGTAGCTTCAAACAGCAGACATTTATTCTCTGAGTTCTGGAGGGCAGGCATGCAAAACTGAGGTGTCAGCACATCTGTGCTCCTTCTGAAGGATCAGGGAAGAGCCTTCTTGGGACTCTAGTTTCTGGAGGTTGCTAGCAATGCTTGGCCTTCCGTGACTTAGAGCTACAACACTCCAATTTCTACCTCCCTTTTCACAAGACCATCTTCACTTGGTGTGGATCTTTGTGTTTCTAAATCTCCCTCTCCAGCCACCAGACTTAGGATATTAGGCACTGGATTTAGAGTCTGCCTTAACCGAGTATGACTTCATCTTAATAAGATTCTATATGTAAAGGCTCTACTCCCAAAAAAGTCACATTCACAGGTGCTGGAAGTAAGGACTTCAACAAATCTTTTTGGGAGCATAATCCAATACACTGTCTCCTTGAACCTCAGTTTCTTCTTCTATAAAACAAATATTATGATACCAACCTTGAAGAACCATGAAGGTTATTATGAATGATAATCTATAATGCCAATGACCCTTAACAAATGGGTAATAAATTCTCAAGGCAAGTTTTAAAAACTAAGTAATAGGTAAAAAAATGAGATATAAATATATATGGATAGAGTCAAGAAGGGGAAGGTGAATGATTGAAAGATTCTACTAAGTACACAGTTTGATGAGATTCTGTCCATGAGGAAACTTCATTTTTCTTCAAGAAATTATAATAGTTGAATATCAAATGGACTACTAAGAAAATATATGGACCAAAGAGACACAATTGAAGGAATTTTTCAGCCCAGTTTTCCTTCATGTTAAAGCTTGGCACATTCCTATTTGATTCTGTTCTCATTTCTGCCATAAGCAAGGTGTGCTGACATTGGCTACCTTGTTATACTGCTTAATTTATCTTTGCTTGGATTTCCCCATTCATAAAACAAGAGATTTAGATCCTGTTTCAATTAGAAGGCAAGTGAGACAAAATCCAATAAGAGTGCCTTAAATAAATAGGGGTTTAATCTTTCTTACTCTGATATTATGATAGAATAAAAAATATGTATTTGATCTTTGGCCCAATTTCCTGGCACAGAGGTCTTGGAACCCTTGTATTTCCTGAGTGATAGAGTGATGATAATATCTTTCATTATAATATTTGGTCTTGGTGACCTCCATACACTCACCCTCCCCACCCCAGTTTGTGACAAGATCTTCTAAGAACATCAGAATCTCCAGAGCGCGATGAGTATCTATTTGTATGTTAATGAGATGACTGGTGGCTCAGGGCCCCCAGATAGATTCAAGATGGGAGGTGGTTGCCAGAAAGACCAAGCATTATTAAAGGGTTGGAACTCTCAGCCGCACTCCTGACCTCTGCAGAGGGGAGAAGAGCTAGAAATTAGACTAATCACCAATTACCAATGATTTTTCACAAATGGTCAATCATGCCTACCTAATGGAACTCTCATTAAAATCCTGAAAGATGGGGTTCAAAGAACTTCCTGGTAGGTGAACACATGTTGGTGCTGAGAGGATGGTGGGCCTGGAGAGGGCATGGAAATTCTGAGTCATCCTTCCCCCAATATCTTGCCTTATACATCTCTTCCATTTGGTTGTTCTTGAGTCATATCCTTTATGAAGCAAAATGTCTTCATGAGTTCTGAGAGTCATTCTGGCAAGTTATCAAATCTGAAAAGAGAGTTGTGAAAATCCCTGATTTACAGCTGGTCAGCCATAAGTACAGGAGGCCTGGGACTATAACTGGTGTCTGCGTGGAGAAAAGACAGTCTTGTGAGACTGAACCCTTCACTTGTGGGATCTGATACTAACTGCAGGTAGAGAGTGTCAGCATTGAATTAAACTGTGGGACAAGCAGCTGGTGTCAGAGAATTTGTTGGTGAGGGGGAAAAAAAAAAGGTCCTCACACACTGGGTGTCAGAAATGTTCTGTAGGAACAAATTTTAGTACTTATGCAACAACCAAACCAAAGTAGAACAGTTGCTACCCTTGTATCAGATGCTCACTGATGTCCTTAGACATCAAGACCCTTTTGTATTTCTACTCATCCTTGCATTTTGGCTATTATCTTGGTAACAAGGCAGCTGCTAGAACTCTAGATTTTTTTTTTTTTTTTAAGAACTCTAGATCTCATATCCATGTTATTAAGGCAGAAGGAAAGGGGAATCAGCAGTCCTGTCTTCCTTTATTGGTAAGCTACGAACTTTCCCAGAAACTTCCCCAATGGGCTTCACTTAATAGTATTGGTCAAAACTGGTCATGTGATAGCAGGGGAGGCCCTGAAAGTCTGAAACACAATTGTCACATTGGCTGACAAATTAGGTCCCATCTCCTGGCACTGGTACATTTGATCACAAAGTCAGGGTTCTCTTAGCCAGAAAAAAAGTAGAAACGCCTTGTGGTGGGAAGGTCTATGAACAGATAACTAGCAGGATCTCCCACAGGTCCCTTTATGCTAAAGAACTGCATATTTTTAAAAAAATTTTAAAATATTTTACTTATTTGAGAAAAGAGAGAGAAGGAATGGGGGAGAGGGACAGATGGAGAGGGAGAAGTAGACTCCCTGATGTGGGGATCCATCCCAGGACCCCTGAGATCATGACCTGAGTGGAAGTCAGACCCTTAGCCAACTGCGCCATCCAGGTGTCCCACGAACTGTATATGTTTAAAGTTCCAAATGTTGGGGCATTTTGAACCCTCCCAGGTTTCATGACTTTGGAGTCACAATTTGGAAATGTCTCAGATATCTGTAGTCACCTGGAGAAATTAACTCAAGCCTAGATTCACTAGACTCTCTGGGACACTGGTCATATTATTAGACTCTAATCTCTATTATCTTTAGCATCTAGCAAAGTGTCTGCCTTACAATATATTTCAGTACATGTTTAATGAATGGATAAACTACTAGAATTCCTGAAAAATCTGAGATAATTAGAAGGAGGTACCACACATTCAAATTATGAATAATGGGTCAAGATTGTGCTCCAAGAGTTTTTCTGATCATCCAAGGAATGATCCAAAAAGGCAGGATACTTCCCAAGTTCTTATAGGAGAATAATATACAATTCCATACATGAACGTCTCTAGAAACAATTCAGGGCAGCTTACTAGTAATGGGCTCTTGCAACTTATTAGGGTTATTAAAATTGGTCTATATCTAGAGTTCATTGAGACATGTGTTATTAAAGAGTCTGCCACCAAACTGGCAAAGTAATTCTTGCATCTGAACTCAAGCATATCTTTGGAGTTGTAAAGAAGCAGACTCCCTACGGAGCAGGAAGTATGATGCAGGACTTGATCCCAGGACTCTGGGATCATGACCTAAGCTGAAGGCAGATGCTTAACTGACTGAGCCACCCAGGTACCCTAATTTTTCTTCTCAAAAAAATTAAAGTAATATATATGTAGTTTTAATTGTCAAATTATATTTCAAGGCTTTTAACTCCCAGCATTAGTCCTCTTTCCCTTTTCACCAGAATCCCACTTCCCAGAAGCAGCAATAATCAGTAATGTTAGCTGTTCCTTCCGGTGTTTTTTTTATAGTTTCATATTTCTAAGTAGCATACCTATACTTAAATCACTGATTTTTTTTTTCAATTAAGACTTTATGTATTAATTTCCTATCATACTGTTATCCATTCATGGTCCCGGGTGTTCACGAGGTCCTTGGAACCTGGAATCTTACATCCTTCAGTTCTGGAAATTTCTCCTTTATTATTTCTGCGAAATTGTGATTTGTAATAAGAAAAGTGTACCTTTTTGTCTCCTTCCAGGCTCGGAGCTCCCACAGTGATCAGTGTGATAAAGGTGAAGCGAGTGGGGGAGGGTTAAAGAAGAGACTTGTTACTCATAACAAGGCTGTATTAACCACACCTGGATTTATGTTAATGAGGCAACTTTGGGACCCCCCCCCACCCCCAGGATGGAAGAGAGCTGGTTGCCAGGGAAACCACCTTCGGATTTGAGGGTTGAAACTTTCCGCCCGACCTTCTACTTTGGAGGAGGGAAGAGGGGTTGGGGATTGATTTAACTGCCAATGGCCAAGGATTTAATCAGTCACGGCTGCCTCACGAAGCCTCTCTAGAAACCCCAGCCAGAAGGGTTTGAAGTACTTTCTGGCTCTGGACGTGCGGAGGTGTTGGGAGGGGTGGTGCCCCTGAAAAGAGCGTGGAATCCCTGTACCCTTCCAACATACCTTGTCATCTCTTCCCCAGTTTTTGCAGGTTGTATCCTTTTATAATACACTGGCAATCTAGTAAGTCAACTGTTTCCTGAGTTCTGTGAGCCGTTCTAGCAAGTTAATCAGACCCAAGGGTTGCATCATGGGAGCCCTGGTTTATAACCCGTTGGTCAGAAGCACAGGTGACCACCTGGGACTAGTGATTGGTGTCTCAAGAGGCAAATAGTTTGTTAGACTGAGCCCCTAACTTTTGGGATCTCACACTAACTCAAGGTAAATAGTGTTAGAATTGAAACTGAACTGTAGGACACCAGATTGGAGTAGAGAGAACTGGATTTGGAAACCCTCTTCCCCTTCCCCCCACACTGGGAGCCAGTACTTGGTGTCCAAAGAAGACACAGACTTTCAGCTTCTTTGATGATTTCTTCCCACCTATTCTCTTTATGAAACTTGTATTTTTTTGGTGTTTTACCTTGTGGTTGAGCCTGAAATCCACCCCTCCCCCACCCCTTGCTGTCATTTTCTTCCAAATTAATTTTCTTTACTTTTTCATTTATTTGTTGGCTTTGCTTTTTAGGGAGATTTCTTTAACTTTTCCAAGGCTTCTAATCGACTTTCTTTCTATTGTGTTTTGAATTCCTAAGAATTCTTTCTTGTTATCTATTACATTTTTATGGCAGGATTTTCCTCTAACGTTGTAAAATACTTCCTTCTATCTCCATGAAGATATTGAGTATACTACTTTACAGTTTTTTTTAATGTTCTATAATTGATCTTTTTCTCCAAATTTCCCTTTTCTGTTTGTTTGCTTTGGTCTCTACCATGTGCTAGATGGGACCAGGGGCCTCTGTCTCCCTGTCTGCACTAAGTGGTGGACTGAAATCTACATGGGGTTGGCTCACTGACTGCGGGGTTTCAGAATGATGATGATGGGTCCTATTCTTAAGCTCTTTTGTTGGTAACTCTCAAAACCTGATTTTTTCATCCTGAGCTAAAAGCAAATCCATTTTTCTTTCCAGAGAATAATTTTTCAAGTTTTATCTGGGGGATATAAGCTTTTATGTCGGCATTCTGAAAGTAAAGTAGAAAAAGGAAGCTGAGGTCTTCTCATTCGGTATGCAGAACTTCTTTGAATTTTCCTTTTTTTTTTTTTCTGAAAGGGAACACACTCTAATTTTCCCTGTAGCTGGTGCCTGCGTCCACGGGCCCTCATATTCTGCTGAGATAGGCTGGAAGGTGTCACCGGTGTCTGTTGTCTTGATGATGGCTCTGAACCCTCATTGCCCTGTGAAACTTTCTGTGACAATGAAAGTGTCCTTTCACGCTGCCCAGGAAAGAAGCTGTTAGTACATGGAATGTGACCAGCAAAACCGAGTAACTGGGCTTTACGTTTTACTTAAAGCTAAGTAGCCAAATGTGGCTAGTGGGCACTCTACCAACTATAGAGCTCTACAGACTACAGCGTCTCCTTCCAGAGAATTTTATTTATTTTTTAAAAATATTTTATTTACTTATTTGACAGAGAGAGAGATCACAAGTAGGCAGAGAGGCAGGCAGAGAGAAAGGGGGAAGCAGGCTCCCTGCTGAGCAGAGAGCCCGATGCGGGGCTCGATCCCAGGACCCTGAGATCATGACCTGAGCCGAAGGCAGAGGCTTAAACCATTGAGCCACCCAGGCACCCCTTTCCAGAGAATTTTAAACATACTTTGAACCTTACCTTCTGAATAAGAAGTACCTAACTCAGAAGTCAGTAGTAACCTCTCCTTCCAGAGCCTTTTTCCGCTTCTGTACAGAAAATCAACTTGCCTTTTGTGGGCCTGTGTTGATGGTTCTCCTCAACATCCAAGCACTTCAATGGATGGGAGAACCCAGAAGCCTGGATAAGAGCACAGATTCAGATGTTTCTCTCCTCCGTGTGTTGAAAAAAGTTCTTTTTGTCATTCTTTGTTCACAGCCTTTCCTCTCACCATCCCCTTAGGGTGGTCTTAGTACAGTTTTTGAAGACAACGATGGGAAAACCACATTGCGTGTTCTCAATTCCTTTCAATCATTTATTTCAATAACTTATTCCTTGTTTTAGTTTCTGCAACATTGTAGATTAGTAAGAAATATCTATGTGGCCGTTCAGTTGACCAAGATACAGTTCTCATATTTATATTTTGTCTTCATCCACAGTTTCCAGGCAAACAGCTCTCCAAACCTTCTGAAGTTTCTGATTTGAGAATGAGGAAGGTGTCTTTTGTTTTACAATTGTAAATGACTTTTGGACCCCACCCAAGGGTGGGGTGACTGGTTGCCAGAAGGACCCACCAAGTAATTAGAGGGTTGGAACTTAAAGTCCGACCTCAGACCATGCAACCTCCTGACCTTCTGACCTGTCCTCCCAGGAGGGGAGAGGTGCAGGAAGCTGAATCAGGCAATGGCAGTGACTTGGCACCAAAGCCTCCCTGGGTTGGGAGAGCTGGGTGGGTGGATGCATGGATGTTCACGGGGAGCAGCGGCTGGAGAAGTCTGGAAGCTCCACACCCTCTCTGGCCAGTGATTCTCATCCTCCAGTGGATCCTTTACTGGAAAAGGTCAGTGTTTCCCTGACTTTGAGATCCGCTCTAGCAAACGGAAAGGAGCTAAGAAGGAGGCGGCTAGAACATCTAGTCGGTGGGCGGCAGGTCAGGAGTCCAGGTTGTAGGCTCTGCTGCAGCTTGTGAGCGGCGCGTAGGGTGGGTGGTGGGGGGCTTGTGGGCATGAGCCCCCCAGCCGTGGCGAGGGTGGATCTGATGCTCTGTCTGAGTAGAGAGTGTCGGAATTAAGTTCAATTCTCAGACACACTGCTTGCTGGCTTCCCAGACTTGCGTGGTGGGGTGTGGTGTGGGGACCCCCTCGCCCCCCGTTGCAGCTGGGTCCCAGCTCCCTAGAAGAGCTTTATTTTCACCTGAATTCATTGGCGTCTTTGGAATTTCTACATATGTGGGCTACGAGAGGGCAGTCTTGTGAGGGGTGGAGGGGTAGTTTGGGAGCTCGTCCCAAAGTAGAGTGTGCACGGCAAGGATAGGTTTCTAAAAAAGACATGTGTTTCTTAGGGGTTACTGCAAAGTTCGTGCCCATGGAGGTCATGGTGGGGTTAAGGTGATTTCTAGGCTATACCCTCCACACTCCTATGATTGTTATTTTATTATTTTTTCAAATTTCTGGATGCTGTGCGTTGTGGAATAGAAACCACCATGTGTTGGGAATGCAAAAATTATAAAATTAACTAGAAATGTTGGAGTAAGGGTTAATTTCTTTAGATGACACTCTTGTGGAGCATGCTTGTGTGTGCACGCACGTGTGTGTTTTTGCGTGTATACCAGCATTATTTCTTACCGTTGGTCATATTCAGAAAAGCTTTAAAACCACTGGGTTTAGTCAACTTTACAAAGTGTAAAGATTCATATTTATATCAATTATATTTTTGGTCCATATTTTGCTACTGATTTGACTTTAGGGCATGGAACGTCGCAAATGCAATGTCTAACTGTTCATTGCTAAGAAAGATGTATACATAATAGTCCCCAAATTTCCTTCTGTCTTTACCCTTCCTTGTTCTGTTTCCCCAGGGGAACACGAGACTAGGCAAGGTAGGTGAGCCCGACAGAAAATTTTGAGAGCAGCTGAGAGCCTGGCCAGAGTAGAAGCTATTTTTATATTCTTGGGTATTCATTCTAACATATATATATATATGTTTTAATACACTAGCAAAGTATGTGTATCTCTATATATATTTTACCTCTTTTTATGCATTAGTAGCATAGCATACATATTGTTCATTTTATTTACCTATTTATGTTTAAGATTATTTTATATCAGTAAATAGTACTGCTTCATATTTATATTTATACTTATATTTATTTATATTTATTTTAATGTAAGCTTTACACCCAGTCTGTGGCCTGAATTCACGACCCTGAGATGAAGAGTCCTGTGCTCACCCGACTGAGCCAGCCAGGTACCCCAGTATTGCCTCATTTTTTAATGGCTACATAATGTTTCATTATCAGGGGTAAACCATAACTAGTTTAAGTGGTCACCTATTGGTAGATATTTGAGTTGTGTAATTTTCTCATAACAGATGAAAGTTGAATAGTTTTTATACATATGTTTTGCATATGTACTTTTTTTGGTGGGATAAATTTCTAAATTTGGAATTACTGGGTCAAAAAGCTAATTTTAATATGGATAGATACTGCCATAATCTATTGCCTTCCATGGAAGTTATATCAATTTTTAATTTCACCATCAATGTTTGAGAATTTCTATTTTCCTCCCTCTCTTACTACCTCAGTAACATAAATCTTTACGATCTTGGCCAAACTAATAGGTCAAAAAATGACATCTTAGTGTAAACCTAATTTGTAGTTTTCATATAATGAATGGACTGAGTATTACAGCTTGGATTTAACCCATTTGTATTTCTTTTTAGTTGAATTCCTTAATATCCTTTGCTCATTTTCTTTTAGATTGCTATTGATTTGTGGGAGGTTTTTATATTTTGAGAAATTAATCCTTTGTGATCTAATTTGCAAATACTTTTTCCAGTTTTTCATTTGTCTTTGGTTTTACTTGTGGTATTTTTTGGGCATACAGAAAAGTTTTACATAGTCACATTTATCAATATTTTATTTTAGGAGTTATTAGGGATTTTAGAAGAGTCTAAAAGGCTCTCATAAGGAGATTGTAAAGCATTGCTCCCATTTTCTCTTAAAACTTTTTTTTTTTTTTTTGGTTTGTTATCCTGATATGTATTTGAGATATGGATCCAACTTAATTTTTTCCCAAATAGATAGTTCTAGATTTGTATGTGTGTAATAAAACAATCTCAAACCATGTAAAACAAATATTTTTAAAACTACAAGGAGAAATGTACAATCTTGGGCAGGGATTTTTAACACATTTTTCTTAGCAATTGATAGATCAGATATTTAAAAAGCCTAATAAGATGGATTAATTTCTAGCAAGACTGATCAAAAGAAAAGGAAGAAGTTACAAGTAATCACTGTGTGGGATTTTAAAACGTGCTATCAGTATAGATTCTGTAGCAACTAAAATGGTAAGGGGATCTTATGAATAAATTTGCCAATAATGAAGTAACAAATTTTTAGTAAATCAAATTTACTAAAGTGGCCACAGAGTGAAACTGAGAATGTGCCAGGTTCTATAACTGTCAAAAAAATTGAATTTGTAATTAAGCACTTTTCCACAAAACACAAAATTCAAGTTCAGAATTTTTTACTGTTGTGTTTCTGCATAACATTTAAAAAACAAAGAACACCAGTCTCCTACATACTCTTCCACAGAATTAGGAAAAAAAAAAAATGGAACATTTTTAGCCACTATAACCTTGATATCAATAATCTACAAAGGTATTATGTGAAATAAAATAGATAGGCCTGCCTCTTTTATCAGTGTAGATGTAAAAATCCTCAACAACTTTATGGTTAACAAACCAAATCCTTCAGTGGATTAAAAGGGTACACATTATGAATGAATGGAGTTTATTTCACTACTGCAAGGTTCATATAATATTCAAATATTAATATACTTTGATATAAAGGAGAAAAATGATAGTGTTAACTGAATAGGTATAGTAAAGGCACGTAATAGAAGCCAACATGCATTCACGGTACAAACTATTTATAAACTAGGAATGCCAAGAGAGTATTTTTTTAAGATTATTTATTTATTTGACAGAGATCACAAGTAGGCAGAGAGGCAGGCAGAAAGAGAGAGGGGGAAGCAGGCTTGCCACGTAGCAGAGAGCCCAATGTGGGGCTCTAACCCAGGACCCCCAAATCATGACCCAAGCCAAAGGCAGAGGCTTCAACCCACTGAGCCACTCAGGCGCCCCCCGAGAGAGAGTATTCTTAATCTGGAAAAATTGTCTGTAAAAACTTACAAATAACTAATGATATACTATGTGTTGGCTAATTGAATTTAAATAATATATAAAAAAAGAAAAAAAACTTACAAATAACATGATTCTTTTTCTTCCCCCCACAAACATGATTCTTAATGGCAAGTGTTGAAAATTTTCACTTGAGATCAGGAACAAGACATAGATCCTAGTATCCAGACTTATATTCTGCTTTTCGCTATAAGTTCTATCCAGTGGCATGAGAAAAGAAAAAAAAAGGGTGAATATTGGATGAAAAAAATAAACCTGTCATTGTTTATAAATATTATGTATATATAGTAATTGCCAAAGAATTCACAGATAAATTATTAGAATTGATAGGTGAATTGGGCAAGTAGAAGCTCAAAGAACAAAAACTGAATATATTTCCATAATCAATTGTAAACAGAAACGAAAATATTTTAAAAGTTACCATGTATAATATTTAAAGTTTTAATATTTTGATATCATCAAAAATCATTTCGATGTCATCAGGTAAAAAAAACTAATTAACAAGTCTAGCCAAATATGTCTGAGATCCCTATACAGAACATTTTAAATCCTAGTTAATGGAAATTTAGAAAGATTGTAATAGAGACGTGTACCATGCTTTCCGATTGGAAGATCTAATACTTGGAGAGGTCCACTCCTTCTCTTCTGATCTATACAATCAGTACAATCCCAATAGGATATTTTAAGGAACTGCACGACCTGATTCCAAAATCTACCTGGATTTACAAAGGATCAATGAGACAAAACAATCTTGAAGAGAAAGACAGGGGGATTCGCTTTACCTTACAACAAATCGGTTAAACTAATTTATACAATATAGCAGTATTGCAAGGACAACCAAACAGAAAAACAGATGAAACAGTACACCTGGGCAAGTAGATGTGAAATCTCAGTTTATGAGAGTTGGCCCCCCAGAACGCTAGTGAAAGGATTATCCTTTGCATTTGTAAGCTGAGATGCTTACCTATTTATGTGGGAAAGTCATGAAAATCTACTCACTACAATTATTCCAGGTAGACTGTGCTCCTAAATGTGAAAAACAAAGCAATAAAGTTACTAGAAGATGAAATAGGAACATAACCTTCTGACACTTAGTGTAGGGAAAGCTACTTTAAACAGGTTACAACATCTATTCCAGAAACCAATGTTGCACTGTATGTTAACTAACAAAATTAAAAACAAAACAAACAAAACAGAAAATTAAAAACAAACAAAACTGGTTACAACAAGGGCTAATCACAAAGGAAGAGATGGGTCAATTTGACTATATTAAAATTAAGAAGTTCTATTTATCTAAGAAATATTAAGAGATTAAAAAGGCAAGCTATTCAATGGGAGAAGATATTTGCAACACAGAAAAGCTATTTTAAGGGATGCCTGGGTGGCTCAGTGGGTTAAGCCTCTGCCTTGGGCTCAGGTTCCGATCTCGATCTCGAGCCCTGCGTCATCTCGTCATCTTGGGCTCTCTGCTCAGCGGGGAGCCTGCTTCCTCTCTCTCTCTGCCTGCCTCTCTGCCTACTTGTGATCACTCTCTCTGTCAAATAAATAAATAAAAAGGTCTTTAAAAAAGGAAAGCTATTTTAAGAAAATATTTTAAAAACCCCTACAAAAGAATGAAAAAGAATGAAAAAATGGCCAAGGAACTTAAACTGACATGTCACCAAATAGAATATCTAAACAGTTAGTACACATGAAAATATGCTCAATCTTATTACTAATTGGGGACTAGAAAAGTAAAACTGCAATACGATACTGCTTCTAGAATGTCTGTAATTTAAAATACACACAGCAACAAGTGCGCTGAGGATATGGGGAAATTGGAACCCTCATCCTTTTTTGGTGGGAGTGTCAGTCAGTACACATACTTTGGAAAGCATCATTCACTAAAGCAAAGTGTGCACACACCTTAAGATCTGGCAATTTTATGTATATACTTAACATAACGTATGCATATGTGTATCGACAGATGTACGAGAATGTTCATATCTGCCTATACAGCAGAGCCCCACACTGAAAACTATCCAAATGTCCAGACAATAGAATGGGTACATATATCGGATTTGTACACATTGGAATGTTATGTGGTCATAAAAATTCATGCACTACTGCTATGTACAACACCACGCCAGTCTCCTAAGGTTGATGAAAGGGATCAGATATATAGAATGCCATTTGTAAGAAGTTGAAACTGAAAATCTTAATTATACTAGAATATTCATTTAAAAATTACAAGAAAAATGAGAAGACGTGGTGACCATAAAAGTAAGGATAATTGTTATCTTTAGTGGAGAGAAAGGGAGTTACGATGTAAAGGGGCACATAAGGGCTTTGGGCTCCTGAATCCTATTTCTTGTCTTGGGTGATGGTCACACAGTGTTGACTCCGTATAATTCAGGGGCGCCTGCATGGTGCAGTCTGTTAAGTGTCCAGTGCTTGGTTTCTGCTCAGGTCGTGGTCTCAGGGTTGTGAGATCGAGCCCCATGTCAGCTTCTGTGCTCGGTGCAGTCTGCTTAAGACTCTCTTTCCCTCTCTTTCTGCCCCTCCCCTCTTCAAATAAATAAAAAAATCTAAAACAGACAAAAAAAAAAACAAAACCAAAAAACCCCAACCCAGACGTAACAATTCATTAGGTCACGCATTTGAGTTTTGTGTGTTTTCATGGAAATGTAATATATTTAATAGTAAAAATATATAAAAGAGGAAAGCATTTTACATCCTCTTTTATGTGTTACATAGTAACTAAGTCGTGTATGCAACCAAAATAAAATCTCATGAAATAATACCTTTACTGTGTGTGATACACTCTGATATATTTGATTCTCTTTTATTCTCTTCCATCTCATTCCATTAAAGAAAAAAAGGCTGGGGGCGCCTGGGTGGCTCAGTGGGTTAAAGCTTCTGCCTTTGGCTCAGGTCATGATCTCAGGGTCCTGGGATTGAGCCCCGCATTGGGCTCTCTGCTCAGCAGAGAGCCTGCTTCCCTCTCCCTCTCTCTCTGCCTACCTCTCTGCCTACTTGTGATCTCTGTCAAATAAATAAATAAAATCTTAAAAAAAAAAGAAAAAGAAAAAGAAAAAAAGGCTGGCCATAAACCACACTAAACTGATTTAATGATTTACAGTTTGAAAAATACTTGTCTTGGGGCACCTGGGTGGCTCAGTTGGTTAAGCATCTGCCTTTGGCTCAGGTCATGATCCTAGGGTCCTGGGACTGAGCCCCACATCTCACTCTTTGCTCAGTGGGGAGCCTGCTTCTCCCTGTCCCTCTCCCCCTGCTTATTCTCTCTCTCTCTCTGTGTGTCAAATAAATAAATTTTAAAAATCTTTAAAAAAGAGAAGAGAAGAAAAACATTTGTCTAGGCATTAAACATCTCTCGAATTTTTGGTATAGCGATTGGGAATTCCACTTTGGGATCAGAAATGACCCATCTGTCTCTAGCAGCATTGCTCATTGTCAGCACCATTGGCATTTCGCTCACCTCCAGGTGTGATACCCTCGAAGGTAGAATTACCTCGGTGGAGAACCACTACTCTAGAGGCTCTTTAACTTTTTAAACTTGGCTTTGTCTTTATGAAGAATCCTTGTTAGCACTTCTCAGCATCACCGGGATATTCTGTCTGAGAAGTGGGCCTAGAATCTGCCTTTTTAACAAAGATCCCACATGATTCTGATTCAGGGGTTTCTAAAGATCATACTTCAAGAATCTTCATCCCCAGATGACTGCAGTCTTGAATGAAAATTCTCCTGGAGCTATTAGAATGCTCTCCTGAGAGACTCGTTTCCCAGGGACAGGTCAGTGCCTTGGAATGTAATACGTATCCGCTGGTAAGAAAGCACACACACCATCCCAGACCTTTTACTGGGACAAAGATAAGGCAAATCTGGGACAAAGATAAGGAAATCCGAGCCGCAGGAGCTGTTCTTTGTGTCACTGTTCTGTGATGTTTGAAGCTCTCGGGGGCAGGGCCGTGGGACTGGAGAAACTGAGTCTGGCCTTCCCGAGTCCATGAATTTCCTGAAGCTCACACGGAGGAAAGGGACAGAATTCCCCAGTAAAGACACAGCCATGGCATTGCCTGTTACCTCATGCCTGACAGAGAAACTGAAATGCCTCCCCATACTTCAGATTTTTTTTTTCCATCCCAGTTAATTGTTCTTCCTAAATTGAATGATCTATTTTTGGAACTAAAAGAGATGCCGTGTAGAGAGAAAGGAACTGACAAAGCCAAAGGCAGAGCAGGGAGGTAGTCAGAGGAGACGCGGGAGTGAGATCGGGATCCTGTCTGCATCTGTCTTCCCCAAAGTAAGCAGATCAAATGAAGAGGAAGGCCATCCTCTTCCTGGGAGCAGGGGGGTGAGACGGGAGGGGCTGGAAGTTTTGCTTCAAAAATGAGGAACGTGTGAAATGGGACACTGTAACATTCTGGGATGAGCTGTGACCTGGAGGCCTCAGCCTTGCAAAGCCATTGGCTTGTGCCTTAAAGCTGAAGGGTGGGGGGGCACATTCTTCTCACTGAATCAGAAGATGAAAAAACCTGCTCCTTTGCCAGATTTCTGACTAGAACTTTCCTGGGAAAGCACTATGGCCTTAGTCCTGAAAATGTGCAGCTGCGTCATGGATGTGATTTTGAGACCAGCCAGGTCTTCTGGAACATTCCGTCCACACGCACACCGGATGAGGCACCTAGGCTCACAGGTGTGGGCGGTTCTCACACACGTGGACCTGAAAGTGACTTTCACCTTTGCCAACCTTTTCGCTCTCATAAGAAATGCATTTGAAAAGAGAGTCAGCAGGTAGTGTACCTAAGTATTGGTGTAGATCTCGGCATCTCACGTGTTGCTGCTTCTTGAAATATCTGTTTTCTGTTAACTCTGCTGAGTTCTTCTGATCCTCCTTCAGACAGAACATCGTGCTCGAAGCTTTGGAGCACGCCTCCACTAGCCATTTCTGCCGCTTCTCCTCTCCAGGCATTCCCAATGTAGTTACATCTTCGAAAGACTCTATTTTATGCTTTTAAATGTTTAGCACAACTACAAAGCTGAACACACATCATTTTCTTCAAAACACATAAACATTTTGGCCTGCAAAAGAGACGACTCCAAAGACAGCCAGCTCGACTTTAAAATGCATGAGGAAAGGAGAGACCTTTCTGACTCCCATAAGATCCTGCCATTCTTTTCACCCCTTAATGGATATTTTAACCATACATGCGGTTCCCTCCTGAAATGATTCAGGTACTTCGCTTCAGGTAGGAAGGGGCTGCCGACCCCTGGCTACACTTGCCTTGTCCTGCCATGAGGTGTCAGAAGAGGAACTCCTTGGCTGACCGCGGCATCAGTTTTTCCCATTCTCTTGCCATTTCCGTCCAAGCATCCAGTGGGTAGTGCCTCTGTATTTTTCTGTATGTCTGAGCATTAGATTTCCATCCACTTTAACAGGAGACTCTAACACTGGAGGTGGGGGGTGGAGAATGGAGCGTGGGGAGAGAAGGGAACGATAGAGGCAGTGATAGCGTTCAACCAAATAGGCTATGCAGATCCCTCCATGCCAGCTTATAACACAACAGTTGTAGGACTGAAGGATCCTCGCTTTCTTCCTCACGTTTGTAAATGTACAGGCTGATCAAGTAAGCCTCCATTTGATTCTAGATAGCTTCTAACGGAGATGAGGTCCCACAGTGCAGGGACCAAAAGTCTGGGCTCTGCAGCTGGCGTGCCTGGGTTTAGATTTTGGCTTCATCTGGAATGGTGCAACCTTGGGAAACTGAGTGACCTTGAGTCAATGACAACCTCTTTATGCATATTTACTCATCTGTAAAATCAGAATAATAGTAGTAGGTGTCACTAGGCTATTGTGAGGATGAAATGTGTGGTTGGATGTAAAAATAGAATGGTTCCTGTCTATGAGGAAAAATAGAAGTTACGATGGTTGGTGTTACCAGTATTAGTATTATTTCTTTTGTACATTCCAAGTCACTGACAATGATGGGGTAGATTGGATTCTAGCAAATTCTGGAGAGAAGTATCCACAGTCAGGGAGGAGTGCTGTCCCTCTCCACAGGTACTGAGATAGCTCACACCCTGAGTAACCCTGTCAGATCCTTCCAGAATGTCTCTGAATTTTACATGTCCAGAATGATTCTGGGGAGTATTTTAAAGAGTACTCATCTGGATCTAAAGGTGGACAATTTTTTTTAGAATTGCCCCTTGACATTCTCTTTGAAGTTTTTTTTTTTTTTTCTTTCTGAGGAGTCTTATAGGATTAAAAATGGAAATATTTCTGGTTATTTGAATATGGTTCTGGTGTGGCTCCTTATTCACTCCCGTTACCATATTTTTGGAGAGGAGTTCAATGTTCTTTCTAGCACGTCGGTTGTCAGATCTACCATTAATTGAATGACCCACTTAATCCTGTTCTTCTGGGTCTATAGTTGGTTCTGGTGGCTATATTTCTCCTGTTTTTACACCATTTTTGTTTTAGATGTGGGGAACATTTACAATGAAACTCTCTCTGCCGCCTAGCCTCCCCTCAAAATCTGGCCCAGAGAACTTGATGGAGTATTCTCTACAGGTGAGCAGAAGAATGAAAAGGTGGTCTTCATTCACTGAAAATATATTTATTCGTTGAATATTTACCAAGCCCCTATCACATGTGTAAGTTACTGTGTTTGCCATTGATCATAGAATGTTCAAGAAGGACCTGCTACCTGCCTTCCTGGGTATATTTCGGTGTGGAAAGTACAGGGGAGATATGAGTTGCTCTGTGTGTCATGAAGATGTGAGAGTGAATCTGAGTGGTCAAAGATGTTTTTTTGAAGAAGTAACATCAAGCTGAGATTTGAAGGATGAGTAGGAGTTTATGATATGGGGTGGGAGAAGAGAAGAAAGAGGCAGAAGGCCTCTTGTATGGCCCTGAGCATGGTCAGAACACAGTGCAGGTAATGACGTGAAGGAAGGTGCATGTAGAGAGAAGGGGTCTTGGATGTGAGACACGGGGGAGGAAGGCAGAGACAAGCCAGGAAAGACCTCAAGGCCATGGTGAGGAGTTTGATCTTTAGCCGAAAAACAATGGAAAATCACGAAAGAGAGTGACATGATCAGAATTATGTTCTTAAACACAATGGCTAACTTGTGGAAGAACGAGAGTTTTGGACTTTGGGAAAACATTGAGTAGACCACTAGTTTGAAGGAATTTTTAACAGTGGCCTTGGCTGCCTAGAAATGGATGGAATTGAGAAGCATTTAGGAGGTGAAACTGCAGAGGCATTGGTGATAAGAATATAGAAAAGGAGATTGCATGATTGACAATAAACTGGATTTCTGGCGGCCACAGCCACAAAAATAAGGTTTACTGCAAGAGAACACAGTTGGGTGAAATAGGGACAATGTGGGCTCAGTTCTGAACTGTTAAATTTATGAAGCCCTAACAGTGGTGTTTTGTAAGTGATTAGCCACTGGCTCTCCAAAAAGAAGAAGAAAAAAATCCCCTGAATTTGTAGCATCTGCCAATTTCCATACTGAAAAAGTTCTCATTGTGATGGATTTCAGCCTAGCAACATGATGGCCCTGAACGTGGAGTTGTGAAGAGAGGCTGACAATGGGCTCTCATGAGCCAGTGGTACCCGGCTCCAGCACAACAATGACTGGGAGACATTTAGAAGGAAATGTCAAGAGGTAGATGGCGTGTAATTGTTGGGTTTACAGGAGGGGTCCAGGATTGAGTCGGAATCATCAGTGTATATATGAGAACGCTATGGATAAGTCTGCCATGAGAGGAAATAACCGAGCACTGAAACTCGACAACACAAAATCTCGGTGTTCATTCCAGGGGACCAAGAAGGAAAGAGTAATCCCCAGAGGGTGTACTGTCCCTTGAGCCATGAAAAGTCAGACTTTTGAGAAGATGATTCGGTCAACAATTACATGCTTCTAATAGGCCCCGTAAGGTGAGGACTGAAAATATTCCACTGGGTTTAGTGACAAAAGTCCTTAGTGACTTTAATGAGAGCACTCTTCATGGAGTGCTCAGGGTGGAAGTCACACAGGAATGGTTTGAAAACAAATTTGAGACCATCTTATTGAATTCTTTATAGTCAAAACTATATTTGTTTGGGGTAGTCCCCCAAATTGCAAGAACATATGGACTGGGTCTTCTTGGATGGCTCTCATGGCCGGAGGGCATGATGACCAAGCAATATTAGGGATGGTATAAAAGGGTTCACAACTTAGATAAGGGATTGAACGATGTGAGGAGAGAGAGACCGAGACAGGGAGAGAGAACAAGAGAACGTGTGTGTGTGTGTGTGTGCCTTCATGTCATGTTCCTGTCCCAGTTCATTTTGTGGCCTGACCACTTTTCCTTGCCTTGAGTAATGGAACGCCCCTTAAGGAAAGGACATTCCTGTTCGCTAAACTTGCTTCGGGTCACTGCTGTTTCTTGAAATTAAACAGTCCCTGACAGGTGGTATCAAGGATCAGACCCGGACGGAGCCTTCCAAGCTGATGGGTCTCCTGGGTTGTAACTAGAAGGACATCACAAGATGAGGTGAAGTTGACCCAAAGGCTGGGGGAAATTTGGAATCCAAGGATCTGGCCAAGAAGAAATCTAAGAATTTTGCAAACAGGGTCAGTAGCAGAGATAGATCTTCTGGATAAACAAGCCCTCTTGAGCTGAAAACGTTTTTGTACCAGGACAAGCTTCAGTAAGGAGAATTAAAACAAAAACAACCCCTCAGTCTGCAGGTCTCCACGACGCTGCTCTTTGCTTCCTCTCCGTTCTTAGCGACTGTCCTTCCTCTGCGTCTGCTGGCTTCTCCTGCTCTGAAATGCAACCCACGTCAAGAACATACTGTCGCCTCCTTTTCTTTTCCTTCTCTTCTCTTCTCCACTTTCATACTCTCATGTGCTCCTGTGGCTCCCATATGGGCCTTTATGTCTTCAGTCTGAATCCCCATCCCAAACATTGTACCGACTTTATAATGACTTGCCAGCTGTCTCTACTGGGATGGCCCAGGGGTCCTTCACAGTCAGGATGACACAAGGTGGGTCAGAATGCGTACTTTATGGACTCTGGGTCTGGGCTAGGTTTGTACCAGCTTTACGATTTGGGGAAAGTTATGTAACCTCTGTAAGTCTCCATCTCCAGACCTGTGAATGGGGATGATAACAGGACGAGTATTAGAGTGCTTCCAGAAAGAAGCCTATGGCAGTAGATTTGCTTCCCGGCTGGGTGAGTTGTGACCATGCGCTAAGTCAGATCGTGTCTCATCATGGCTGTTACCATCTTCACCTTTATTTTTGTTATTCAGTGTGCTCTCCCTGGTTGGTTATTTCTTTCGATAACTTCTCCCACCTTTGATAAGTGTATATGAACATCTTGGGAATCCAGTCCAACTCTGTCACTAATAGCTGTGTGACCTTGAGTGGATTACTTAAACTCCCTGGGACTTATATTTTACCTTTGTGGGATGCCTGGGTAGCTCAGTGGGTTGAGCCTCTGCCTTTGGCTCAGGTCATGATCTCAGGGTCCTGGGATCAAGCCCCGCATTGGGGTCCCTGCTCAGTGGGGATACTGCTTCCCCCCGCCCCCGCCTGCCTCTCTGCCTACCTGTGATCTGTCTCTCTCTGTCAAATAAATAAATAAAATATTTAAAAAAAAATTTACCTTTGTGATACTAGATTGTACCAGATGAACTCTGAGTGAGGGCTTTCTTAGGGCCCAAACATTTGATTTGATCTCTCTCAAGGTGTGAAATTCTTGGTCATCTTTGGTATTTTCCCCTCTCTCTCACCTCCTGAACCCAATTAGATGCCAAATTCTTGGCAGTTTTGCCTCCACAACCTCTCTCTACCTTCTTCCTCTCCACCCCTGCCTCCAGCTCTCCATCTCTGCACTCTGACACTTTATCGTAAAGCTCTTGTGACTGCTTATTGGGCTCTTACAGTGGGTCCCATCAGGTCTGGGACCATTAAAGCAGCTCCCCAGCCAGTCTTCCTGCTCCCTTGTCATTTCTTTTTTTAGTGCACTTTATATATTGCCTATTAAACTCTCCACATCTGTACTTAATTTTTATTCTCATGCTATGTCCTTCTTTTAAGGCTAATTCAAGTAATAGTCTGCTCTTTAATATCAGCTTTTGATCATCTATTCTTGTGAAATTTATTATTCATGCTAATAAACACTGTCATTGTACCATTCCTCTTAAATGCTAAGCTTATAAACAGTCCTGGTTTTTTTTTTTTTTTTTTTTTTTTTTTTAAGGCTCCATGCCCAGTCTGGAGCCCAACATGGGGCCCAAACTCATGACCCTGAGATCAAGACCTGAGCTGAGGTCAAGAGTTGGATGCTTAGCCGACTGAGCCACCCAAGCACCCCAAAAATCCGGGTCTTTTAATCAGGGTCGTTGATGTATATAGAATTATAGATTTAAACTGCTTCTAGGGTTTATTTTTCTTTCTTTCTTTCTTTTTTTTTTTTTTTTTTTTTTTTGGAGAAAGACTATTTTTCATACACAAAGGAGCTGAACAGACCTGGCAGTCAGTTCTTTTGCGAAGACAGCTAGCTAAAATTTGTCATTTGGGGGCCTGGTATTTTTTTTCAACACATAGACACAGCCATTGTCTTCTTATTGCTTTATTTGCCCATGAGTTTTGGATGCATTTCACAGGCATATCTGTTGTATTTTCCCATAAGGTCAATGCATCCATAATCAATAAATTAAGGGACAATTATCAACATGTCATCTTCAAATAATCTGCTGATTCTGTGTTATGGTGTCACTTAAATATCTGAGTTGTAGTTCTGGAGACTACTTACTTGTTTTCTCTTTGACCAAGAGATTGGTCTCCTAAAAGTAATTTAAGTGGAGTCAAAATCCAATTAACTTAGCAATTCCATGAACCATAACATCATTTTAGCAAATGATTTGAGTTAGAGTATTAGAAAACCCAAGTCATTGCTTGCTCTCTTCAACAGTAGAGAGAGAGGGATGAAACAAAGAGGAGGGAGGGGGTGAAAGTGGTTCTAAGCATCTATTCTTCCAGTTATTAGACCGAGTATTGGATAAGACAGCTGGAGACTGATACAGTCTTTAAGATGTCATATGATTTCCCTGCATCTGTTTCTGTCTCTAAAAGGGGAGAACAGGAATAGATAACATGCCATGTGACCTGGGTGAGCTTTAAAGACACCTCATTTTGCAAAGTGAGAAAAATGTTGACTTCTTAATATGTTATGTTGTGTCTGATATCAGGACACATTTTAGGATAAAATCTATTTTTCTATCATTATATTGTTAGCGCAATGCCAGATCCCAGATCCTTACAGCTCGTCTTTTCATCTTGGTTTTGCCACAGAAGGAGCAAGTGTACTTGGCCTGCTGGCTTATCTCAATCTTCTTCACCATTTTCCTGAGGGAGGCACCATAATGGGTCCTGTATTTGCCCACAGTTTCAACCTTCTTACCTTCTTTGTGAGTTACTTGTTAACTTGCATAATTGTGTCAGCCATATCTTGGACCAGTAAGCCATTTAGAAATGCATCTTCAAACATTTGAATCCAGATCCTTATTTATGTGTGTGTGTGTACATGAATGTAAGTATAGATAGGTCATTCATTCACATTTGTATTCGTATATATATGTATATATATGGGGGGGGGCAATGCTCATTGGCAGGACTTTTTTTTTTTTTTCCAACCTGCCAAAATGCCTGTCCAGGAATAAAAACACTTTTTAAATGAAGTGCTCCACATCACTCGGCATCAGGGAAATACAAATCAAAACCACAATGAGATACCACCTCACACCAGTCAGAATGGCTAAAATTAACAAGTCAGGAAATGACAGATGCTGGCAAGGATGCGGAGAAAGGGGAACCCTCCTACACTGTTGGTGGGAATGCAAGCTGGTGCAACCACTCTGGAAAACAGCATGGAGGCTCTTCAAAAAGTTAAAAATAGAACTACCCTATGACCCAGCAATTGCACTACTGAGTATTTACCCTAAAGATACAAATATAGTGATCCGAAGGGGCACATGCATCTGAATGTTTATAGCAGCTGTGTCCACAATAGCTGAATTATGGAAAGAACCTAGATGTCCATCAACAGATGAATGGATAAAGAAGATGTGGTATATATATATACAATGGAATATTATGCAGCCATCAAAAGAAATGAAATCTTGCCATTTGCAATGACATGGATGGAACTAGAGGGTATTATGCTGAGCGAAATAAGTCAGTCAGAGAAAGACAATTATCATATGATCTCCCTGATATGAGGAAGTTGAGAGGCTAATTGGGGGGCTTGGGGGATAGAGAAGGAATAAATGAAACAGGATGGGATTGGGAGGGAGACAAACCATAAGAGACTTTCAAACTCACAAAGCAAACTGAGGGTTGCTGGGGGGAGGGGGTAGGGAGAGGGTGGTGGGGTTATGGACATTGGGGAGGCATGTGCTATGATGAGTGCTGTGAAATGTGTAAGCCTGACGAGTCACAGACCTGTATCCCTGGGGCTAATAATACGTTATATGTTAAGAAAACATTAAAAAATTAAAATAAACACTTTTTAAATGTATGATCCTTGGTCTTGTATTATTTTTGTTTCATAACTAGAATGCATTTAGGGGGCTGTATTACTTTTTTAGCACATAAATTTTTACTTTTTTTTTTTTTTCTTGTGAAAATCAAAACTCAATGAACCTTTTTCATATTTTCCTACTCGACTGACTATGGCAGAGTTTTGGCATGATATAGGGATATTTAGGTATTTAAGAAGAAAAAATTCTAAGTTTTAAAAGTTTTTTGTTAAGTATTAAGAACAAGAATTTAATTTTGTAGTGAATCATGCGGTGAGAGGGAACGAATATCTGGGAATAAGCTAGCAGTTTTTCACTTCATGTGAAAGACACACTTTTGCAGACTTTTCTGTAAAACGTATGTGAGTCATGTGAACCGTACTTTCTTCATCTCATAAAACCTGAGATCCTATGGATAAACAAATGTCCCTAAATGTATGGTAATGTTAAATTTGTGTATCATGACTGAATGATGAGTTATTTTGTATTAATACATTTTAATAGTTGAAAATTATCGATTTTGGCACTGAAACTTCAAAAATTAGCCATTTTGTCAGAAATCTTTCGGACAAGGAAGCCCGATTTTAATTAAGCAGAATTTACAGAACATAGTGGAGCCTTTGTGACATCAGGAAAATCACATTTAATACCCCATATGACAGTGCCTGGGTGACTCAGTCAGTAAAGCACCCAACTCTTGATTTTGGCTCAGGTCACGATCTGGGGTCTTGGGATCGAGCCCCACATCAGGCTGCCCAGTCAGCAGGGAGTCTGCTTCAGATTCTCTGTCTTCCTCTGCCTGCCCCCCTGCTCATACTCTTGCTTTCTCTCGAATACATAAATAAATGTTTAAAACATAATAATACCCATGTGTGATTGGGATGTGAGAAATTTCACATTCTCTATATGGGCTTTTGCCTCAGAAGATCTTTGCTGAGAGTAGAAGGTGAGGGAGGGAAGCAGGGAGCAGATGACGGCCCAAAGAATTGCACAAGCTTTCTCGACTATGTCTGTTTCAGAGACAAGTCTTTCCTTATTTGTTTATTTGCCTATTTAAAATTATTTATTAAATTATTAAATTGTTACATTAAATTAGTTACTAAAATTATTTATTAGAAATGATTTATTTTGAGCACCCATTGGAAAAAAAAAATGACACGTGGCAGGATGCCGAGGTATTGTGGGACACAAGGGATGGGAGATTAGCAGCTCCCAGAACAAGGTGGTAGGTACAGTACAGACAGGGTCGTTGCTGCGGACTTCGACATGTTCCGTTTCAGGATGTTGCCTACTATGAAGAATGTGTGACTTAATGAGTAATTTCTGTGTGGAATTACATCAAGGGAGTTTCTGGATAACAGAAACTACAATGGCTCCCTTGCTAAGAATGACACGATCGTGGTCATGCCCCTTGTTGGAGGTCTACAGCGCATCTTTAAAAGTCCAAGATGAAGTCATGTTTAGGGAGCATGTGTCCGTGACACGCTCCTCGCTTTTCTCAGCTCCTTGAAATCTCAAGACCATCATGTAAGCTAGGCATGACGTCTCACTCTCCCTGCTGGGCACCATCACGGCCCTGTGGGGGCCCCTGTCTCTGGATTAATGCTGCCTGATCTCCCGGGCTGCAGCCCCAGATTCCCTGGAGCTTGATTTCTTACAGGCACCTTGGTCCACCTTGCCACACTCTGAGTTCCCATGTGGTCTCTATGGTGACCAGTCCTGTTGCCAGTACTCACACCAGGGAATGAATGGCTCCTTCCCACTAAGTCCAGATCTCACTTCCTCTGGGCACTGCTTGACTCTGTTCAGATACATCCTATAAAGTATGAACAGGGACTTCTGCACACTTCAGTCTGAACATATTTTATTTGTTTTATGTAGAATATCTATTATAGGCATGTGATATAATTTATTATATAATAGATAAATTTGTATTATTTAAATATATAAATTATGTAGTAGAGTTTATATATAAATTACATACTTTATTATAACTTTGTATATCTATTATAGGCATTTCTAAAGATATATTTAAGGGCAAATTCATTATTTTGGCTAGCCTCTCTCCACTCTACTCCCCTCAGTTAACTAGAAAAATGACTTTTCCCTTTGTGATTCCTTAATCTCTGATGGCATCACTACCTACCCAGTCACCCAAGCCACCATTCTATAATTTTCTTTGATTACCTTCTCTTCTTCATGGTTCCAGTATGTCACTAGAAGCTATACATTTTATCTCTGAAATGTCACATATCAGAACTATTGAAAATACACATGTATTTATGCCATTTCCTTGATTAAAAGTCTTCCTTATTGAGTATAGACTAGAAGAAGGTAAGGTACCTTTCCATAATCCACCTGTAACATTTTTTCTTAATGGTCCATGGCTAAATGCTACAAACCCTATGCTCTGGCCATGGGTCTTAGTCACTAATCACTCCTTGTTCTCTGGATCCTTTATGCCTTTGGACACACTGTTCCCCTTGCCAAGATCATGCCGGTGAAATACTACCCGTCTTCCAGGCTCAAATGTCACTCCTCCATGAAACTTCCCTGGGTCCTACTTTCTTAAGACAAACTGAATTTCTGCCTCCTCAGTTTCCCTGGTAGGTTTGTTCACACCACTGGTATTACATTCATGATGCTTCAAAAAATTAGATATTTATGTGTCATACCCACGGACTGGGAGCTCCTTGAAGCTAGGCACCATGTTGTACTGACTTATGTGTCACCTGATTCAGTTCCTTGTTTAACGTAGCAATAAACAGCAAAAGTAACTCAAAGGAGTTTTATCCTATCACATAAGATGGGGCAGAAGCAGTGAGGATAATGTCATGGATACGTGTTAAACTCACTCCTAAAGCAGAAAACACTGAAACTCTTGCAAAGCACAGACACGATCTTTTCAATCACACTGAACAAACAGACACGTTAGGAGATAATTAGTCTTATTATTCCTTCGCAAGCATTACATTTCTTTTTATTTTATTAAAAGACAGGACACAGGGTCCATTTACTCAGGTGGTTGTCCGCCTGCAACTAAAATCAAGTGTCATCTCCTCTTTAAGGTCAAACGAACAACTTGAGAGAAACTTACAGGATACAAGCACCTGGCACGGTGTGTGGCCCTGAGTGGGTGTTGAACGATGACGTGTATGTGGGGAGGAAAGCAAGAGGGGGAAGAAACACAGTAGCCAAAAAGCCAGAATAGCAGGTGCTGCTGCCAAAGGAAGATCAATCAGAACCGGAATGCAACAATTCTGAAATGTCACGTTATTCAATAGGAAAAAATCGAGGTGAGTCTCCAAATAACTTGCCAGGACTTCTCTTCTGTAAAGTGAAGTCTGTCTGTAAATGTGTGTATGTCATTGTTTCCAGGCTTCATTCTTCTCATAGAAATGCCGAAAGTTGAAACTGGCTCTGCGTTGACTCTGGTCCAGTGGGTTTTGTAGAATATGCTTGGAGGAAGCCAGGAGTTCCTGGCAGTGGCTTGGGGGAGCGGGCGGGGCGATGGTGGAAGGGACTGGGAAGCAGAGCCGTGACCTCCGTTCTGCGCCACACAACTTCCACTTTTCCCGATTTTATGGAGGTTTCTGTGTCGGAGTTTGAAGAAAAAGTTTCCTAGCTTTAGAAAGCTTTTAAAACCCGTGATCACCTGCTGATGACTAATCCTTTTATTTTTATGGATGGAGACAGTGAGACCCAGAAGATTCAAATGATTTCTTCAAATCCAAACAGCTATTCCTGTATTAGCAACTCATTAGCTAACTGTGGCTGTTGTTAGTGTCTAATTTGTATCGTGTAGTGTCTAAATGTATAATTTGTGTTGTTGGTGAGTAGGTCTGGTCTGAAACGTGGGAAGTGATAGCCATGAGGGAAACAGATAGTGGTGAGGACCACAGGTTAAGAACTAAGTCAGGACCCTTGTGACAACAAGTTGTGCTTTTCTGGAAGATGGGAAGATCCGTGAGAAGCTTTCTCTCCACTTCTTCCTTCCTTCTGGAATGCTGCTCCTGAACCTATGAATGGCTACCACAGCTTTTCCTTCCCACAATGCTCACAAGGGCTCAAAGGGAATAACACTTTATTATACAGATATATTTTATACATATAGTATATATTACAAATATGTGTATTATATGCAGACAGACATGTGTGTATGTGTATATATAATGTATAACATTTCGAAAAGAAGATTGATGTCAATTTTGGATGACCTGTAAAATGTGATTATAGAATTCAGAGAAAATTTTTTGCAGAGAAGATTCAAAAGCTCATCAAACATTGGCCTTAAAGTAGATTGGATTTGTGCAAGCAAGAGATCTTTCCCTTCTCTGATTCCGGGAATCTATGGCTGCTGGAGGACAGGGTGTGGCCGCACAGTCCCTGGAGGGAGCAGATGGGGGAGTGGCTGGGGGACTTGTTAAGTCCCTTGATCACAAAAGAAAACGAGGACTCTAGTTTTAGGTGGTAGAGTGACGGAGGGGCGGGGAGGAGAGACGATACAGTTTAGAGGGAAGATAGGAGGGGAGAGGATTCCATTGGGCATTAAGAAGCCAAACAAAGAGGCATAAAAGGGCTCTATCTGAAATTCAAAATGAATTACAAAACCGAAGTCTAGGATTCAGGTAAATGCAAGAACGTTGGAGGGAAGAGTGAAGGCTGAATTCTCTGGTGGGAAATAGAAGGTGAACAACAGACAGAACAAGTCTGAGGAGACACAACTGGGACAGAATCAAACTTCCTAAAATGTTAAGATGGAAAGACAATGCCAAATGCGATGATATACATGAAGATAGCAAAGCCAGTAATGTCTCCGTTGAAAATTAAAACAAAGGAATATAAGCCAAGGAAGATATAGCCAAAGACATTCCAGGCAGTTTACCTGGTAATGGCAGAGGGGTAAATAATGTGGTCATTAAAATTGCAAAATTCAGCTCCTCTCTTGTTTTGGGGGGAATTAGAACGAGTTCATGCAGAATATAGCAATTATCACACATGAGCTCGAGCTAAGGTTTCCTGCCTCCCGATGGCATGCATGGCTTTGTGCCATGAAATCAGAGTAGACTAGACTCAGGCGTGTCATTGGAATTCCAGCAAGTTGCGAACTATATATTCTGGGCAGAATCATGCTTTCTCGACTTCAGGAATGAGTGCACGAAGGCTTAGATTAAGCATGGGGGGGGGGATTCTCAAATTAAAAAGATCAAATTGGAAACAACCACCACAGATGAAAAATGTCTAATTTGTGTGTGGGCATGCACGTGTGTGTGCACACGCACGTGCACCTGAGCACCATCATGAAATAAACACAGTGGAGTGTGGAAAGTAATTTAACCATTTAAAGATACAATTGTTTCATTAATATTTACTTTTACCTGTTTAAATATTCATGAGGCTCTGCCTTCCCTCCTCGTCTAACAGTGTTGCCTTCATGGCCATCTGCACTAGCTCAGCACAAGAAAGTCTCAATTAGCCATTCGGGCGGGCAGAAGGCTCTCAGTCAAGGGGCCCTTGGCCTGCCGAGGGCTGAAGACAGATGATGATGTCTGTGGGCATAAGCAAGAGTGAAACTGACTTTCCCTGGACCGGGTTTATAGTGAGCAGAGGTTACAGCATGATAGTCCCCTCCAGAACCCTGAGAGGAAGAGTTTAGAAATCTTTGAATGAATTTGGGCAAGTGAGAAATCTCTGTCTGGGGTGCTCAGTGTTTCATGGGGGTGAGCAGTCAGGATGTGAGCCGGTCCTAGAGTGGAGCCTAGCATCATGCTTCCATCAGCTGCTGTGAGATGACCTGGTTTGTGATCCTTGTTTCACACTCTGTAAAGTAGGACTGGAAGGGTCAGCCTCTGAAGGAGGTGCTGGGAAGACACTTAGACACATCAGCCCTGCTCGTTGCTGTGGTCCCAGGCTCTCTTCCATAGAACGCAGTGGCTCCCGGGCTCACCGTAATTGTCCGTTCCACGTTCATCTCTCCTCGAAACTGGGAGCTTCTGGGAGAACTCGACTGTGTTGTGTGGGTTGTGGTATTTCAGGAGTCTAGCTGGCTACTAGCCATTAGGCATGGCAACTCTTTTTTCCAAGAACTTGGACTTTGGGAGGACAGGGTTGATATTAGAACGTGGTATTGAAAAGCAGCCGGAGAGTTCTATCCATTGTGTGAGCCTACAGCCATGCGGAGGAGCTCACGTGCGACACAGGAGTGGTGTTGCTGTCCATTATTAAAATCAAATGCTAGCTTCTTTTCTTTTTCATTTCTGCCGGACTATCCTGAAACAGACAGGGAGAGTGCTGGGCTGAATGATGGCTCCCCACTCATGCCCATGTCCTAATCCCCAGAACCTGCTGTTGGATATGTTACCTTATGTGGCCAAAGGGACATTGAGGGCCTGGGCAGGTGAAGGGCCGTGATGAAATGGGGTTATCTGGCTTATTTTGGTCAGCCCAACCTAATCACACGTGTCCCAAAAAATGGAACGGGAAGGCAAAAAAGTGGGTTGGAGAGATGCCACACGGAAAGGATCTGGCTTCCAGTGGTGGCCTTTGAAGATGGAGAAGGAGGCCACAAGGCCAGGAATGTGAGCAGCCGCTCCAAACCAGGACCTCAGTCCTACAACCTTAAGGAACTCAATTTGGTCACCAACCAGAATGAGCAGGAGTCTGCCCTAGAGGCTCTGGGAAGGACCAGTACTGCTGACACTTTCATTTTAACCCTGTGAGACCCTACTGGACTTCTGACCTATCCAGGTGTGAGATAATTAATGTGTGTTGTTGGCGTCTCCAAGTTTGCAGTAAGTTTTTGACACAGCATCTCTGAGGAGGAGACTGCACCTCCCGTTCAGCTTTCCGACCCTCCAAGGATTTGTAACAAGTTTGGGGCTGTGCTGAGCCCTTCCCCAGCACTCAGGATGAATTCCAAGTGCACACAAACAGTCCTTTTGTCTCCCTGGAAAGGCCACCCCCCCAACCCTGGGCCGTTTTAGGCTCCCATTTGGGGTAAGTAGGGGGAGCAGGATCCAAAGCCCCGAGTTTTCTTTTGTACTCGAGTTTGGTTCCGCCAACGTCTCCAGAGCTCTGTCACGTACAAAGTGAAATCACCTAGCTGCTGTATCTTTAAAAGCCGGGGAAGTGCACAGAGCCGGCCTGCAGTCAATACCAATTTCCACATGTGGATCAATACTGCGGGATGGCGCTGTAGCAGCTGCCGTGGCTCCACGCGCGCACCCGCGCAGGGGGAGGGCGGCCAGAGGAAGGGGATTGGTTTTAATGATTTCATGGCTCTGAATATTCCCTCTCTCCCTCTTTTCTTTCAAGGAAATAAATACATAAAATTAGAAACCAAATTTACGAACCTGCCAGTCGGCCTCTGGGCTGGCTCCTTCCCCTAACCGGTCACCCAGCCTGGCATCCAGTCTAGCAACTAGCCTGATTCTGCGTGTGGCGCGGGTGACACGGATGGCAGAAGGACGTGATAACCCAGGTCGCAGCGAGGCCACACGAAACATGCTCTTTATTTACAGCAGGCCTCCCCTCAAGGACTTCGGAGGCAGTTTCCTTAATTTCCAGATCGGAAAGAACGCTGGCCCCTGCGCGGGGACTTGTGTTCGGTGGCTGCGCGTGCGTGCGGTGGGTCACCTGGTGCCAGAGCGTGGTCCCGGGTTCTCCCACCGCAGCCTGACTCGCGAGTTGCGGACCATAGAGGCTCCCTCGTGGGAGGGACGGGGGAGCTATTTTCACCGGCGGAGTCGGCGCTGCCAGGAGGCTGCAGCAGTGATGGAAACAGCCGGCAATGGCATCCGATGCCCTTAGCTTTGCTGGAAGCGTTCCCGGTAGGTCAGGGTCTCGACCATTTGTCCTCCTGGGAGTGGACACAGCTTTGACTCGACAGCGCCTCGGCGAGGCCCCAGCCAGAGCGCACTGCTGACGCCCAGCCCCTTCGCTCGCCTCCCAAGAAGGCTGACCACCCTCCCCTCGGAGCAGGCAAACTCATCATCCGGATGAGCCAAACAAAGGAATAAATATGTCCCCTCTGGGCCCTGACATAATGGGAAGCTTGATCCTCAGCTTGGTAAATGGTGCAGCTACAAGCGTGACCAACTCCGTCTTGAAGGCAGATCGGATGACTTGCAGGGGTGGCTGTGCCCAACCCCCAGCTGGAGGGCTGCGAGGGTGCGGGAAGGGACTTCTCCCCATAGCAATTACACAAATTCCCCTCTTCATCATCTCTTCTATTCTACTTTACAGGCTCACAAGGCGTCACGGGGACATTGGCTCCTCCGCTGCCCCCAGCAGTCCCTGGGACATTTGATCCCTTTTCCGTGGCAGAGGTTTGGAGCGAGAGTCTCAGGGTTAGGGAAAGTGATCACCGAATAGAGAATCATGGACCCGGGGACCCCTTACTCCAGCGAGTTCCCTGACCAGTGTCAGGGCGGGCAGAAGCAGGGCAGCAAAGTCTCATGAACACTTTCACTCTGATGCTGTAGGTTTCCACAAATAGAAGCAGAATCATAGACACGTCACATCTGAGCTGCCCGATTAAAAATAGGCTGGCTCTCCACGTGGACTTGAGCCATCTGCGTCCGGGTTCACTTTGTCCTTCAGCAGGAATCCCACACCCTTACGGGGCTGCCCATTCTCCTGAAGGATGGGCTGGAAGCACTAGCTCAGCAGGGAGAGCCCAGCAAGGCGACATGTTTCTGAAATTCGGACGGCTTTCCTTTAAGAGCCCGTAAACCCCCACTATATTCATCTTCACTAAAACCAGATTTGAGAAAAGCACAAAATGCTGACTAACCACTGAAAAGGTCCCTGTTACTTTGCGGACGGTCTCCCTGCTTCACTCACATTCTCAAACTGCATACGTTCCGTCTTGTTCTTCCTGGTGCTGGCTTTAGGTGCCCCCCACCAAAAACCTCCGAAATCAATTAACAGCAGTTTGTTTGATTATGAAACTATAAAAACAGATATAAAAAGTGCCTGTAAACCTCCCAATAAAAAACAAATCTTCTGGCTAACAGCTAAATTAAGTGCGTTTTTGTGGTTGTGGTGGTTGTTTGTTTTTTTCATCATGTGACTCACCTGTTAGCCTAATGAGCCGTTTTTGTTATAAAATGTTCACCAGAACACAGGTGATTAGCAGCTAGACCCTATCACAGTGCTAGGAAATTCGCTCTTCGAGGTAGGCTCTTGGGGCTAACCACTCCCCCCACTACCAGCCAGCTGGAGGAAACTAACGTGGTTCCGAATCACAAGGGGCAAGTTGCCAGGAACTGCTTTTTATGTGAAAAGAGGACAAAAAAGTTAGGTCCACCGTAGACTACCAGATAAAGTCCCCAAAGGGGAATATCCACGACATTTGTCTGAGTAATGTCATTGGGTGACCATCAGATTCAGTGGTGTTGCCAAAGGGTATTTATGGGCACCTGTAAATCCCCCGAGAGATTCAAATAGGATGTATTATTCTCTGTCTTTCCCTCAAGGAATTTGCTATGATTTTTTTTCACAACTGATAAGGATGGCTGTGTAGTTTAAGGCAGCTATTAAAACATAGTGAAACACCAAACTAATCTTTTTTTTTTTTTTTTTGAGAGAGAGACAGAAAGAGCACATGTGAGTGGAGCAGTGAGGCGAGGGGAGGGAGGGCCGAGGGAGAGGGAGAGAATCTGAAGCAGACTCTGGGCTGAGGGCAGAGCCCCAGGTGGGGCTTGAACTCACCATCCTGAGATCAGAACCTGAGCCAAAATCAAGAGTCGGCCACTCAACCTACTGAGCCCTCCAGGTGCCCCCCCAACTAATTATTATAAAGAAAGGCTCAGCATGTTTATAGTAGCTTACTTTAAAAATGCCCTTTCCCAGTGGTCTGTGTGCTTTCTCCTACCTGCCTGATGTTTCAGAGAAAGAGCCAGAAGAAAAGTCCACTTGACTACGTGTCTCTCAATAGCAGGGCATCAGGGTCATCAGCAGGCATTGACAGGCAGTCGGTTCCTGTCCTCAGGAAAGGAAACGGAGCTGAGGCTGCATGCAGACCTTGTCCCTCCAGGTTTTTTGTGGGACGCCAGTTCTCAGCCCTCTCTCTTTAGGGCCTCAGCATGGCACATTGGATTGAGGGTCAGTCACAGTCAAGCTTATATTTTGTTTTGTGTTTTGTTTTCACTCATTCCTTGAAATTTATTGAGTGCCTACTGAATGCACAGTGCCATGTACGTGGCATTTAGTTAATTACATCTTACATCATTTGGCAGATTGATTCCATAACCACAGATTAGTTGGCTGGCATTCTGAGTTTACCCTGTTTTCCATGTGACGTGAGTTAGACACTCTACCTCTGTAGGATACTTTGGTTGCTTTCACTGTGTGTTGGAAGTAACAGGAACTAACAGCTGCTTCGAAGTGTACTGGGTGATTCATGTTCGAGACGAGGTAAGGCTTGTGAAGTTCAATTATTTCATTCCCAAAATGCCGATTTGAGATGGGTGGAAGTGAAATTTGTTTTTAATTTATATTGCAGTAGTTAGTTACAGGTTCCTCCAGATATTTTCTTTATTTATTTATTACTGTTCTCTAATTTACTGACTGCTAGTTGGATGCCTGGGTTTCAAGACCAGAGTCATTAACTTGGATTTATTGGCCAAACTTGAATTCTTCCCTGAAAGAATTTTAGTGGCAATGCAGAGGTAAAAATCAGAAAGGTGGATCAGCACATTTGAGTAAGAGCTTTCAAGGGAATTGAACTGAATTGGGGTCTGAGCTTGAACTTGGCCTGCTGGGTCTAGTACGTGTTACAGAGTGCTACAGTGGTTTTATTTGCGTTAGTGTACTTGGTTAACTTGCTTGGTTTTAATGGCCAAAGTCTGTCTCATAACCTCCCACCTCTTCACCTTCCCCATGTGCTAGGAATGGGCAAGAAGTACGTATGTGTTTTTAACCACATCATCGGCACGTGTCACCACTAAAGTTGTCTGTATCTTCATGAATTCAAAGGAACCTGTTTATATTTTTCCAAGTGATTAGGTGTGATAAATGACTAACTCCCTGGGGCCAAGCCTTGGTGGGGCAGGCTGGGCCACTCTAGTTAAACCCCAGCTGGCTGTGAGAGCAAGTCAAGGAGGGGGGTCTTGAGGCTAAGCTCTGAGTCAGTTATCCTGAAGTCACAGAGACCCCAGAGCAGGTGGGAAGGTAAGGTAGTAACTGGCTTGCTCTGAGTGCGGGCCAGCCTCCTGTGGAAGGGAGCTAACGGGCTGTGGGTCAGCAAGGTGTGCTCACCGGAGCCTCACGGTCGGTCAGGAGGGTAAGGAGGTTAGCAGTCCGAGGTGAATTTGGAGCTTGGGGCAGGGAGGACAGTGGAGGCCACATGACAGATATTGTCTCTTGTTCTTTGTGTGATCTGCAACTGCTGGGAGGGTTTAGATCCAGCGAGCAAGGAGACAGAAGGGGCCTGTGTGGAAGCTACTGTAGGAGGGCACGTGAGGGAGGTGGCAGTTTGAACCAATGATAAAAACGACAATGACGGTAAAAAGCACTCAGATGTGCGTTACATTTTGTTTGTTTATTTAGTTTTTAAGTAGGTTCCACACTGGGTTTAAACTCAGGACCTTGAGATCAAGACCCGAGCCGTGGAGAAGGTTCAGAAGCCTTGCTGACTGAGCCACCCAAGCACCCCTCGGGTAATGCTTTGAAGGTCAAGCCATCGTCATTTACTGCTAGGTTATTGTGGGCATGAGAGAGAACAGGAAATCAAAGATGTCTCTGAGGGTTTTGAGCCTCCTGATGCCATCTACTGATGGGGAAAGCTTGGAGAGTAGCTTGTTTGGATGAAGAAGGCAGCTAGTTCAGTTCTGGACACACCAAGTGGGCGAAGCCCATCTACCTGTTTAAGTAAGGCTGACATCTGCAGGACCGGGGCAGACGAATTGGGTGCGATTGTAACTAGAAAAGAAAAAGAGATCCTAGGGGTGGGGTTTGGAGCATGGCCAATATTGGAAACCCAGAAGAAGGCGAGGAGCCCGTGGGACATTGAGGGGAGCAGTGTCCAAGGTCAGAAGCAAAGAGGAAAGTGGGTCGCGGACACCAGGTGAGAGAAGGTTTTCGCCAAATGCGACATGCTGAATTGTTGTCAGTTGCTCCTGACAGAGAACACAGAGGAGACTTCTGGAGCTAATGGGGCACGAGGGAGTGGAGCGGGCCAGGTGGACAGTTCTTCTGCAGTCTCTCTCATTGTAAATGAGAGAGGAGAAGAAAGATAGTTGTGGGAGATAGGTATGTGATCAAAGGAGTTTTTTTTTTTTTTTTTGGGATGTTTATATGTTGAGGAGATGATGCAGTTAAGGAAAAAAATGATGATATAGGAGAGAGGAAATAATGGAAGGAGCAAAATCCTTGTGTACGAGAGAAGGGATCTGAATCAGGGCATAGGGGGAGGGCTTGGCTCAGTCACACAGCCAGTAAGTGGTACAAGTCAGATTTAGACCCAGCTCATTTGGGGTGCCTGGCGCATTGAGCATCTGCCTTTGGCTCAAGTCATGATCCCAGGGGCTTGGGGTTGATCCCCACGGGGAGCTCCCCAATCAGTCATAGTCTGCTTCTCCTTCTTCCTTTGCCTCTCCCTATTCCCTCCCACCCTCCTTCTGCTTCTCCCCGTCTCCCCTACCTCTGGCCCTTGCTCACGTGGTCTCTCTCCGAAATAAAATCTTAAAAAAAAAAAAAAACCCAAAACCCAACCTGTTAGAGGTACAGCTAACCATTCTGCAAACTGCCTGGATTCACAGTTTAAAGTATTTTTAAGCAGGAAAACATTTTTCCCCCCAAATGCCTTATAATTCACATGTCACAGATAAACATGGTGGTGGCAGTCGGCAAGAGAGATGGACCAAGAGTCCATAGCTCTGCTGTTCCTACTCTCTTCCACCTGCCAGGAGCCCTTTAAGCAGCTTCTCAGATCGCTGAGACTCCGAGGGAGATAGTCTGAAAAGCTGTGGCCTAGAGAATCTGTTTAGGCTGAGTTCTTTGAGTCCATACAGTCCGTATAACTGGATGGTCCTTGAATCTTCTCCCTGTTCAGGACGTTGGCCAAATCCCCATTTGCCAGCTCTGTGACAACAGCCAAAATGGAGTGGAGGAGATGAATGAAAATGTTTGCTTCATGAGGATTCAGGATTCCCTTCCTTCACCTTCCCAAACCCCTGCCCACCCCCCAAAAAAACATGGGAAGTCATTTGCAAAACAGGACATCCTCAAGGAGATGGCAATCCTGTTAACAGCTCAGGCTTGTCTGCATGAACATCTGCTTTAACAGCACATCTGTATGGGTGTAGTATTTGCCAGGGTGACCTAGGTTTTGTTTTAGAGAATATAATGGATGCTCTGTCGTCTTGAAGCCCTCTCCCTACACAATTAGTCCATTGAAAGTGAAATCGTTCTGCTCAGTCCTGAAACGGCGGATCAGTAAAGGCTGGGTGATGGCTGTGTGCGGAATCCCAGGTAGCAGCCATAGCTAATGAGGTAGCAGTAAGTGATTTCACCAGTGTCTGAGCTCTGACGCCAGGAAGAAGCACAGGAATGCTGGCTACTTTGACAAAGAGGAGAAATGAGGGCGGCTCCTGGTGGAGACAGGTGTGGTTGTGAAGGCAGGCATGGGGGAGAGCTGCACAGCCACCCTGGAAATGAGAGCACCGGGGAGCGGAGGGTAGATGCTCCCACAGTCCTCACATGGGAACTGGGAGGAGTATAAAGATCACAGTGAAATTTTTGGTGAGAAATTCTTTTATTTAGTTCATTCATTTATTCAGTGAATACTTAATTGAGCTCCTGCTGTGTGTCAAGCAATTTGTTATTTACTGGGAAGTTAAACATGACCTAGGCCTTGACCTCAAGAAACAGTCCAGAGGCTCAGATGGAAAGGGCATTGAACTTGATAGTTGCAGAACACTGGGACACATTCAAAGATGGAGATATGCATGTGGGTTATTTCTCCTTCTTCATTTTAACATCTTAATCTCCATTTAGCTTAGATTAATTCCCCAAAAAGGAGAACTCAAAGAATACCTATTTGGCTCAGAAACAGTGCTTTCCACGTCCTTGGTATACAGGAGGTGCTGCCTAAGAGCTGTCGGAATTGAAATTCGGTAGCACTTTTAATTGTACTCACCTGCATTGTCTCATAAGTGCCTCAAAGTAACCCTTGTAGGATAGATGGGCCTTAGTATTATTCTCATCCTTGCTTTCTGACTTGAAGAATTACCACATCAAAAATGGATGTTTATCAGCTAATTCACGTTATGTCAATAACTAAGAAGTGGTGTGTGTAGCTATTCCAGAAGTCTGCATTTTCACATGGCCGATATCCTAACTCAAAGTGCGGGCTCAGATCTGAAAATCAGAGAAGGCGTCAGACCCAAGCTAATATTTTGTGGGGGAGGGGTGGTGGTGGTGGAAGGTGTCGTGGCCATCCTCAGATTGTAACAGGAAGGCTCATTGCCATGGACAGTGCTTATGACTCACCTAAAACCTTCACGAATAGGCGAGAATCCCTCTTCGCCTTTAAGGGATCACTGTGTGGGTTTTCCCTGTAAGAGCTCAGGTGAAGCAGTCTCTCCAGCCCTCACGGCTAGGATGTAACTGAGGTGGGACTCTAGGCAGGATTGGTCTGACTCCAAGGATGCTGCTCCCATCCTAGCCTGGACCAAACTTCCGGAAAGTTGGTTAGATCGGCTCCAGGGACTGGATGACACTGAGACTCTGGGCCTGACTACTTGATTATGAAAAACTTTGAATGGCTGTGATGTTGCTGAGAGACACAGGAAAGTCACCATTGAGAAGTTAACCCCTCCTGTTTAACCCTGTCTCTTGGGTCAGGATAGGACACACTGGCAGCAGCATTGCCCGAGGGTCCGCTGACCCAAGTGTGAATCTCAGCACTGCCACCTTCCAGCTGATACCATTGGGAGAATTCCTTCCTTTCTTTGTGCTGGGGTTTCCTCAACCGTCAGTGCACACAAGAGTAGTAGACTCACGTTCTCCAAAAGGTTACTGGGAGGACTCAATGATTGAATTTATATAAAATGCAGTGTACAGAGCAGATGCCGTATAAGGGTTAGCTGCTACTATTATTATATTTCTGTACACTTCTTCCCCTTGTCTGCCAGCAGCTCGCACAGATATTCCCAGGGACCGCTTAGAGTCAGATGTTCTAAAAATGGCCGAGAGTCATAGCTAGGAATCCAGAGCCTCAGCTGTCTTCTCCCTCTCTGTCTCCAAGGCTAGCCAGCAAGAGGCGGAAATCGGAGGAGACAACCCCACCTCCTTGTCTCTACCCACACTCCTTTGTGACACACTCAGAAGCAGACTGGGGTAGCAGGTGCTTCTGAGTGGTTTCCACTGCCCTGCTTCCTTTAAGGTGATAGGACACTTCTTTTCCATCTGCTGGTGGTTCTGAGGTGATAGGAAATAAATCGTCCAGCATTTTATTTTGTTTTACGTTATCTTGTGCCTTCTTCCACATAGGGACTTTCCCTTGCTCTCTTCTCAAAGTTGGTCACTGAGGTCCTGGGTGCTTCTCAAAGGAAGGAAGGAAATCTTTAAACATTGTATCTGTGCTAGCCATTGTTCCTGACACTGGCACTTCACATACCTGATCCTGTTACATGTTAGTTACAAGCTGTGAGGTAGATCCCAGGATCCCTACTCTAAGGTAAGGAAACTGAAGCCTCCTCCCTGTCCCCACTTATATGGCCGCAGAGCAAGTAAGTAGTGGAGCTGGGATTTGAAACTCTTATCGGTTTGAGCTTGAGGATGGGGCTCTCCCTCCACTGTTACGGACAAAATCTTTGATTACACAGAGCTAAAACAGGAGGCAGATGTCACTGGAGGTGGTAACAGTAATGTAAGTTCATATCACCCGATAAGGTTGCGGTCAGACCCTCCAACACAGGCGTTGATAAGAGAGACAGCAGGTAAGAGGAAATGCTTAACAAACACCAAGGAAGTGAGTGTGGGGCAGGGAAGGAACAGAGTCTGGAGCGCATGAGTTTTCCATAACTGCTGTAACAAATTACGATAAAATAGTTGCTCAAACAACAGAAGTTTATTATCTTACAGTTCTACAGGTCCGAAGTCCAACAGGGGTGTCTCGTGGTGGAATCAAGACTCAGCAGGGCCTCATTTCTTCTGCTGGTTCTAGGGGAGAATCCATGTCCTTGTTCATACATGTGGCAGAATTCAGTTCCGTGGGGTTGTAGGACTATCGTCCCCGTTTCCTGGCTGGCCTGAGCTCCTAGAAGCCTCTCTCTGGTTCTTGCCCATGGTCTCCCCCTTCTCAGAACTGGCAGTGGGGTGTGGAATCCTTCTCATGCCATCTTCCAAGTGATGCTTCTGCATCCCACTGTTGTCTTTCCTTGATCCAGGCAGGGGAGATTCTCCATTTTTAAGGACTCGTGTCATTAGATTGGGTCCACCTGGATAATGCAGGAGACTCTCTTCATCTCAAGGTCCTTACCCTTAATCATGTCTGCAAAGTCCCTTTTTCTAGGTGAGGGGATATAGGTACAGGTTCTGGGTGTTACGGCATAGGTGTCCTTGTGAGGAGGCATCGTACTGTCCACCACAGGTGGGGAGCCTGGGGTTACCTACACACTGTGCCTTCACTGTTACCTTCACTGTGCCTTCACCATAGCTTCGTCCTGGGTCCCTGGGTCTTGGGCAACAGTTTTGCCAATTTACCCACATGGTTCTCTAGACTGGATCCAAAAGTCAGGATGAGGACGAGGAAGAGGGAAGCTCTAAGCTGCTAATAGACAGATCCCGACCTACCCCCAAAGGGTTTTTGGCCTACCAGCCTTCCCAGTGTCCCTTTAAAGCAATTTGTAGTCTGTTATCCTGTATCATTAACCTAATTAGTGTAATTGCACCCAATTACGTAATCAGTGTAAATACATGAAGAATCCCATAATTAGACGATGTAATTAGGTAATTAATAGATGACGTGGGAAAAAATCCATAGAAAACATTCTGAAATGGACACGGTGCCTGCACGAAGCAGACGATTTGCTAACTTCAGCATCGCAGCCAAGTCCTTCTGCTGGGGAAGAGAGATCCACAAATTAATTAGAATCCAAACCATAAAATTCATGTTCTAAAAACTCCTGCTCTTTTGTATTGTGCTCTTCCACCCCCAGTTTTATAACTCTGTGGCCAGGCTCTGTCCCTGCGTTGCTCCTGGGGAGAACCTCTTCTCCCACAGAGCTGAGTCGATGAAAAGTATCTGGTAAACCAGATTTGACACTGAGTCTATAGATAGAAGAAGATGGTGATCGAGGCCGTGTCTATATGACCAAAATAACCAGACTGGGGCAGAGGTGGAGCTGGGCGGCTTCGCTAACAGCCTCATCACCGCCGGATTCTAACTGAGCAGAGTCGCTTGGAACATTGGCACCTGTTGCTTAGGCTGACCTGGCGACTCTTGGCAGCTCCCTGGAGAGAGAGATCCGGCCGACTCCATCTCAGAGTACACCTTCAGTTTATCTACTTTCTGCCTCGGTGTCCACCACCCTTGGTCCAGTGCGGGTCTCCTACTTAATCTAGTGCAGAATGGTCCTGCCCGATCTCCTTGTATTGTTTCCCATCCTCCCTCTAATCTGTTCCTGGGCAGCCACAGTCACCTTTTTTAAAAAGATTTTATTTATTTATCTTGAGAGAGAGAGAGGGGAGGAGAGGGGCAGAGGGAGGAAGAGAATCCCACGCAGACTTCCTGCTGAGCACAGAACCCAAGATGGGACTCTATCCCAGGACCCTGAGATCATGACCTGAACTGAAATCAGGAGCCAGACGCTTTACTGACTGAGTCACCCTGGCACCCCCAAAGTCACCTTCAGATCAGTCCACTGCCAAAAACTTTTTAATGTAGAAAACCCACCTCTTTTTTTTTTGCCAGTATAAATACTTTAATTTTACATTTTTCTCAGCTTTATTGAGACATAATTGACAGATAGCATTGTGTCAGTTTAATTAGCAACTTTCAAGTACATAGTACAGTATTGTTAACAAGTCACATGGCTGCACATTAGATTCCCAGAACCTACTGATCTTCTAACTGGAAGTTTATTCTCTTTGACCATCATCTCCCTATTTCCCCCAAACCCTCGCTCCTGGTAACCATCAATCTAGTCCCTGTTTCTAGGAACTTGGTTTTTATTTATTTTTATTTTTAATTTTTTTAATTAAAAAAATTTAATTCCAATGGGGCTAACATACCATGTTATATTCATTTCGGGTGTACAATATAGTGATTCACCAATTCCACATACTGCTCGGTGCTCAATAAGGTAAGTGTACTCCTAATGCCCTTCACCTGTTTGCCCTCATCCCCCCACCCACCTCCCCTCTGGTCACCATCTTTGTGTTCTCTATAGTTAAGAATCTATTTTTTGGCTTGTCCCTTTTTCCCCCTTTGTTCTTTTGTTTTGTTTCTTAAATTCCACAAACAAGTGCAATCAGATGGCATTTGTCTTTCTCCGGCTTATTTCATTCAGCGTAATAGACTGTCGCTCCATCCATGTTGTTGCAAATGGCAAGATTTCATTCTTTTTTGTGCCTGAGTAACATTCCTGTGTGTGTGTGTGTGTGTGTGTGTGTGTGTAATATATTCTTTATCCCCCTGTCTGTTGATGGACACTTAGGCTGCTTCCATAATTTGGCTATTATAAATAATGCAGTGATAAACATAGGGGTGCATACATCTTTTCAAATTATTGTTTTCATACTTTTTGGGTAAATACCCAGTAGTGCGATTACTGGATCAGAGCATAGTTCTAGTTTTAATTTTTTGAGGATCCTCCATACTGTCTTCCAGAGTGGCTGCACTAGTCTGCATTCCCACCAGCAGTGCACGATGTTCCTTTTTCTCCACATCATCACCAGCAGTAGGAAACCCACATCTTTAACAGGGCCTACAAAGTCTTAGAAGGTCGGGTTTCTGCCCGTCTCTCAAGCTTTCCTTGCACCTTCTCTCCAAAAGTTCTTTCCACCTTGGCTTTCCTCCATGTCTTCAAAGGCACTACACTGCTTCCCACCTAGGGCTTTCCCACAAGTTCTTCCTGTTGCTTGAACCACGATGTCCCTTGTCTTTTAGTGGCTAAACCCCTTCATTTCTAGGTTCCTGGCTCCTTGGAGAAGCTTTCTATCATCCCTTAATTTAAAACATTATCTCATTACAATCTCCCATAACACATTATACCTTTTCTTCCTGGCATTCATCACAGTCCGTAATTCTGTGTTTATTATCTGCAGTATTATTTTATGATCTGTGCCAGTCACTAGATAGTAAGTTTCATGAAGACGACAACCATGTTTGTTCTGTTTACCACTAAATTCCCAGTCTCAATAAATATTTGTGGAATAAATAATGCATTGAAGGTGGGACCTCCAAGAACCAACGAGAAGTTATCCCATCAGTGGCACAATCCAGGTACCGGGGTGAGAGGCTCGGATGGGGGCCCCTAGCCCCACAGATAAAAGCTTGGAAAGAGCAGTGGTAGGGAGAGTGTGCTTCCCTGCATGATGACCATTGTCCCCTCCTCATACCTGGGACCACCCAACCAAGACTTCAGTAAGAGAACATCTAACTCTTCCTGATTAACAGTTGTGTTTAGGCTTTGTCTTTTTCCCCTCTTCTTTTAATTTTAGCCTGCTTCTTAGAGAGAAACCTATGGAGCCTTTGCTACTGACCGAATGCAGACACATTGTTAAATTGGTTCTCACCTTCTGCCTTGCATTGGACATCCTAGAGGAGGACAGTGGAGATGGTACGCTCCTTGGTGACGTAGGCCTGGAGATGGATTGGAGACTCTGTGGGGAGCAAATGGAGCAGTCAAACAAACAAATAAACAAAATGGGGGGATGGATCTTTTTTGAGTGAAGAATACTGAAGTCACAAAAAGTGGCCAGTTTTTCTGTTTCCAAACACTCAACCAAGCCAAATCAAGGGCAGAAGCACAAGGCTGGGTTTTCACTTCTTGTTTGCTGAGTGTTATTGCACTTGTAGTCGGATCTCTGATGGGCACTGATTAGCTGTGATAATTTCATTCATTTGTTTATTCTTATTTTTTTAAGATTTTATTTATTTATTTGACAGAGAGAGAGACAGAGAGGGAATACAAGCAGGGGAAGTAGGAGAGGGAGAAGTAGCCTTCCTGCTGAGCAGGGAGCCTGATGCGGGGCTCAATCCCAGGACCCTGGGATCATGACCTGAGCCGAAGGCAGGTGCTTAACTGACTGAGCCACCCAGGTGCCCCTCATTTGTTTATTCTTCATCATACTTATTTTTTAACAAATGTTTATTGAATACCTCCTTCTTGCTTGAGACTTCGCGAGTCACTGGAAATGCTCAGTCCTCTCTCTGCCTTCTCCACAAAACCAGGTCTCTGGGTCAGCCCTCAGAGCGCATGCGTACCCAAGAACATTTTCGAGAAGACAGGTGGCTGTGGCTTTGTGTAACTTGTGCCAGAGGATGCAGACAGCAAGTCTACTGGGTCAGTCTGAGTAAGGCAGCCGTGGTCTCCTGTCTCTGAGGACCTGCCATCTGGCTGGCACAGCAGACCATCAAGTGAGTAATTCCAGCCCAGTGTGATGACATTATGCTGGGGAAAATACAAGATGCTATGATAACACCTTGTAGAGGAATCTCACCTTCTAGGGCCTTAAGAAAGTCCTCCTGAAAAAATTAATATTTAAGCTGAGATTTCAAGAAAGGTAGGGCTCAGTAAGGTAAAGGCCACCCTGGGGTAAAAAGGGTTGTATTTTGAGAGAGGGCAGACGTGTATGCAGGGATGGTGATGCAGGCATTGGAAAGCATCTTCAACGTCCTAGTGGTGGGAGGCTACGAGGCATACTCAACAGACTGAAGGGAGAAGAGAAATATGACTGATTTACCAATTTCTAGGCAAAGAGTCTCTTTCCGCTGCCCTCAACAGGAGGTAGCTCCTTGAAGACAAGGAAACTCCTGTTTCTTATTTTATGCAAATAACATGTTGATACTTTATATAAATAAAATATTTGATATTTTCTAATTTACACTTCCTGTATCAGCTAGCATAACATAAAGAATATAATGGCAGCTGATCTAATGCCAATCTAGATGAGTTTTCCTTTTATTGGCATGCCACTTGGATCAGCCTTAGGGGAAATATGTTGAGGAACTTTAATCGTGAAGGTCCAAACGACCCAGAGCTAAGCTATGTGGTTCTTTAAGGAAGGTGAATTATGGAAGGATGATGCCGTGAGAAAAATGGAGGGAAGCTTGATGTAGTCCGTCTTTCCCCCCACAAACCTGCCTTCTCCTTGCAAATCCATATCTCTGGGTCAGCCCTCCAAGGGCTGGAGTAACCAGCACCATTTTCAGGGAGATAGATGACCGCATCTGGGTTTATGGCCTGCACCAACAGGACACAGAGAGGATGTCTGTTGGATTGGGCTGGCCAACTTCCACGGCATGAGGCAGTGTCAATGGCTCCAGTGAGAGGCCAGCAGGCACATATATCGATCATAAATAATCTCTCAATATCCTATAGTAGGTCATAAATCAAAGGAATTTCCAAATACCTTTCTGTCTGGTTTGTGCCAATGGGCTGTGTTCTGGCTTGGAACTTCTTTTCTTTTTAGGGTAACTGCATGACCTGGCCCTTTTGCCTGCTGTAGTTCAAATCCTTCCCTTAACTTCTGCTTCCACAGAGTCTGGAGAGCTTATGAGAACCACCTCTGGGCTCATCACCAGAGTAACTGATTGCCTTGGAGCCTTCGTGCTCTGCCTCTGTGAGGACTCAGTAAATACTCTGGTGGCTCTTTGATGGACTGCCCTAGTTTTTGCAAGTATATCATTCCACTCAGTTTTAACATTAAATAGTTACATAACCAGAAGGAACTGTATAGTTTGCTAAATCCAACCTCTGCATTAGCAGGGAAAGAAGCTGAGGCAGGAGAGAGAAATAACTCTTCTGCGCCTTTGAGAAGGAGGAGTGACCCAGCTGATTGGACTTGGAAAGGATGAACCGGGAACTGGTCGTCCTGAGTGGGTATCTTCTAGTTGGCTCCCTTATCTTGATGGGGGCTTCCTCGGATATGTTTCACCCCTGCAGGAGGGGCGGAGGAGGCTGGAAGTCGCCCATCCACCTGTGATGTGATGGGCAGGGTTAATTCTGGAATAAAATATTACGCAGCCCATTGTGGCTGTGGATCAAGCCATGACCTCTAATCCAGACTTTTGTAAAGGGGGTGTTTTGATCTCTGTCCATCTAACTCCTGGGTCTGTTTCTTACTGGTTCTGAAGGTAGAAGGAGAAGAATGCTATTTACTAGATACCCCTCCCCTCCTGATAATAACTCAGCATTGCTGACCCCATTGATCCCAAAAGCTACCGTTGCCCTAGCTTCTGCCCCTGCCCTGCCTCTGCCTCTGATACAATCACCACATTATTACAGGGAGAGCTATAAGCGAGAGCTCCCTTTCTGGAGAGTTTGAGACTTTGCAAAAGCCCTGTTGCATTCCTGGCCCTCTGGAGTCCCAGATGTCCTGCATTGCTGATTCATTCATTTTACATCCCATATTTGTTTTCAGAAGAGCCCTTTCTTAACGTATCTATGTCATTTGGCATCATGGTGTATAGCATCCTAGAGGAGGAAGTAGGGTTTTGTATTCAGACAAAAAGGATTTCAAATTTGAGTCTCAGGAATGGACTGCCCAAATCAGCCAGGATATGCTATAGGAAAAATCAGCTGTGGCATCTTCACAGTTCCACACAGCAAAGGTGTGTTTCTAAGTCACATGAAGTCAGTTTTTGGGACCGTCAGCTCTCTGGGACAACCATTCTCTATGTGGCATCTTTCTGGAGCAACACTGTCTGGGAGAAGGGCCCCTTAGAGAAAGGGGGGCTGTGGGCTTGAGCTCTGGCAGCAGCCGCCCATCTCCTTGTCCATACTGGTAACATGGCTACACCTTGCTGTTGGGGGCTGAGGGATCTTACCCCTTCATGTACCAGGAAATAGAGGAAAGCCTTAGAGAATAATTAGACTTGTCCTATAAGGTCATCTTAACAGTTAAATGGGATAATATATGCACAACTCATGACACCCTTTGGGTACTCCATAAATGTTAGTGCTCTGAAGTTCACCTAGCAGGGAAGCATAGAGGCAGAGTTCTGGGAGTTCTGGGAATCCATACAGGTTAGCACAGGAGACCTGTTTGCCCATGTAATTCCCAGTCTCCACTTTTCCCTCTTAGCCTGGTGCCTCCCACAGGCCTATAGCATATCAGGCCACATGTGGATGCTTTCTTTCACATGCATGTGCTTATGAACTCTCATTAGATGGTCAGGGACAGGGAAAGGCAGCAAAATCCTTAATGTGGTCTTTATGTCTTGGAACCATTCCATTCCAGCAGAAGATGGCCATGAATGGCTTTGGTTTGACGAGAAACCTGATTGGATTGTCTGACTCACTGGGCAGAGGTCTACATGGCTGATAATTTCTCTGGTTGGAAAATGGAGACTCTGGGGAGATGTCTGCAAAAGCCTGGAATGAAACGTGGAACTCTTGATCTGATATTTGTAGCTGCTTTTGCCTCAACTTTTCCTTCCATAGATTATTGGGTCAGATGGAGCTTTAAGTCAGTCCTGCGTGTGTCCCTCCCGAAAGTTGGTGACATGCTTCATCATTGGCTCTGGAGACACCTGTGGCTGCCTCCTGTCTTGAGATCTCTGTTTCAGTGTCATTTCTGCAGAGAGGCCTTTCGAAAAGGGTTTCCTGTTGCCTGATGAGCACAGCACTAACAGCCTGGCTGGCCTGTGTTGGGTCCCAGCCCTGCCATTACTAGCTTTGAAGCCTTTGCAAATTATTTAGACTTTCTGTTCCTTAATGTCCTCATCTGTAAAATGGGGATGATAATAGTACACATGTCACCGGGCTGGTGAGGATTGAAATGAGTCAATGTCAGATGAACTTTTTTTTTTTTTTTAAGATTATTTATTTTAGAGAGAGAAAGAGAACATGTGAGTGGGGGGAGGGGCAGCAGGAGAGAGAGAGGGAGAATCTCAAGCAGACTCCCTGCTGAGTGTGGAATGTCATGCGGGGCTCGATCTCATGACCCTGAGATCATGACCTGAGCAAAATCAAGAGTCAGATGCTTTACTGACTGAGCCACACAAGCGTCCCTCCAATGAAATTCTTAGAACAGTGGCCCATGGACCACTCAGTAAACGTTGACTATTATTCATACGTACTGGTGTGAGTTCTATCCTAATAGTTATCACAGGCTGTCCGTTCATTTGTATGGTTAAGTGTCTCTCCCTCACAAGTCAGTGCCGAGAGGTGGAGACTGTCTTATTTGTCAGCGTGTCCTCGGTTCCTGGTACAACACCTAGCCTAATGTGAGCTGTGTAAACATTGAATAAATAAATGAGTACATATGCAGGAAACCGTGATGATGGCGATAGAGATGATCTGGACTTGTTCTCGCCCTCTAGGAACTTCTAGTCTGTGTCAGTGGAGTGAGGAGATGAGACCGGTTAGAAGCATAACTTGATACTGGACAGAATGTAGTTGGTGTTTTGGAAAATGATGCCTAAAGGGCGATGTCTGCGGGTCAGCAGAAGGAAGAAGGCAGTCCATCGGCACCTCTGGGAAAGCTTCCTTGTGGTCCTGTGCATCAAAACCAGGGTGAGTCACCAATTATACATTTTGGTGGTGTTGCTGCTGTATGTGTCTGGAGCAAACAAGTGAATGAAGACTAAATCAGCCTATCTTAACCTCTAACTCACTGTCAGGTTTTCCTGGGCCTGTTTCCTACTTTGAAAGATTCCAAACCAGGAGCTTCTTCCAGCTGTGACTGAGCACCGCCGGGGCCAACACGGAACCCAGGCTCCCTCAGCCGGCTCCCTGCACACACGCTTACTCCAGTTCCAGTACTTGCTTCTTCCTTGTCCACAGTCTCGTGTCCTTGAGGCTGTCCTTTCCTTAGGGCTTGAGCTCTTGGGACTGTATGAATTTGAATGTTCACTTTATCCTCTGGAATTACGAATAAGGAAAATATTTAGAACTTTAGGTCTGTTTTGAAGATAGAGAAACAGAGATTGTTTTTCAAAACAGAGGGCTTCCTCCCTGTGTCGCATCACCCCACTTGCCAGAATGGTTAAAAATAACAAATATTTTTAAAGGTTGCCCTATTTGAGACACCCTTAGAGGGCTCCAGATTCTTCCCAGGTCCACAAAGAGGTCCCATGGGTCGGAAAAGAGTGCTCACCTGTGTCTCTCTCTGCGTCCTGCTGTCTGTGCATCTGGGAGTAAGTCAGGGATGCTGCCGCCGACAAGAGAGGGCACTGTTTGTACCTGCAGTTGGCAGGTGAAGGTGGTGACACCCAGTGAGGCTGATGCCATTTGTCCTTTGGTTGTCACTTGACTCTGTTGTTGCCTTGACAACTGCCATGGAAGGTGAAACCTCTGGAAACGGGGAAGCTGAGAAATCTTTCATGGAGCTCTGGCTAAGCACCCCCCACCCCCGAAAAGAGTAGCTTCATTTTTTTCCCCATGGGGTGTGGGACGCCCCCGGCTGTCCCAGTCCACAAGCCATCCCCCCACCTCCTCCCCACAGTAGGTGGGGCTGAACTTCCTTTCCACCTCAGAGAGGGCTCCAGAGGGAACCTGGACCCCAGGGAGTCTCTGAAATCACAAGCATTTAGAGGAAAATTGAAGCTCTGTGGAATTTCCATCCGCCTTCCCTAAAAAAAGGCACATTGTTGTAAATCATTGCTCCATTAAGTCTTTTATATTCCCTAGTTAGTACTTTCAACGTCTCCCTTCGCCTTTGTTTTTCTCTCTCTCCCTTCTCTGCCTGTCTGCTGCTTCTCTCTTCTCCGTGTCCCTGTGACTCATGGGGAGCTGATAGTCTCTCACTTTGAGGCTGCCGACAAGGAAACTCAGTCCCAGCAGGAGTGGTGCCCCGATCTCAGGGAGATCCACCGGAGGGGTTAAGGGCCCCTCTGCTACCTACCCCAGCGTCTTGTCTAGAAGATGCTTCCTTTCTCAGACAAGTCTCTGATATCATGGAGGATTCCCCCAGTGCCCTGAGCCGCTGGCTGCTTGGCCTCCACTTCATGGTGAAATGCACTGGAAGAGTTTCCAGCTGAGGTGCACAGTTTGAGATGCAAAAGGGTGTGAGAACTCCGGAGAGGGAATCCAGGCCCCAGGGTCATGTTCTTCCCGGGTTCTAGGCGAAAGCAAGTCATGAGAACGGGTAGAGAGCGTGGGATTCGAGATGAATGGCTAGCCTGTGCGGGCAGCATTGTTGAGCAGACAGAAGGCGCCGCAGAAAATACTGAGTCCGATTAATTTATTTTGCCTGTGAGGAAACTGAGACCCAGAACAGGGAAAAGCTTATTTGAAGCCCTGTAGCCCAAGTAGTGTTAGGTTCCCCAATAATGGGTCTGTGATTAAAGGAGTGAGACTGATATAAAGAGAAGGTCAAGCAAAGCTTTATTCCGCGTCAAGCATCAAGAATCAGACCGAATGTTTGGGGCCGCGCCTCTTATAAGAGAGGCCGACCTCTCTCTGCTTCACAGACTAGCTTTTAAGGGCAAAGGCCATGTGGTTGGGCCTGGCCACGCACAGGCGGCCAAGGAAATTATAACACACAGAGAAAGCTGCACAGTCATGTTAGGTCACACAGGGGTGGCCAATTGAATTACAATTTACCCTAGAAGATATTTGAACCAGCCTATCACCTTGGTCAGAATTGGAGCCCAAAAGGTGCCCAAAGGGCGGGGCCCATACTCCTTGGTAACTAGGGAGACAGTATGCGCCCCCCTACTGATTGGATGTCTCCACCTGGCCTGACCCACCCTTGTATTTGGGTTTTGTTACCTGGGACTGGTTTCGGGGACTTGTTTTTAAATAAGTCCCCTGGGGGAAGGGGGGCAGGGACAGTTTAAGTTTTAAACAACAAAATTATTGTTTAACGGGATGTAAGCCTCTGGCTAAATAGGTCCTTACAGTAGCACAGACAAGAGGAGAGCCTAGGTCTTCTGAGGCTCTAGCCAGTGTCTATTTTCTTGCTTTAATGGATTTCTCTGAAAAAAGGATCACTGTTTTAATGAAACATTAACAAGTCTGTGGATATTGTAGAATTGTTTTGGTAGGTTCGGTACCACTGACCATTCTTCTTCTTCTTTTTTTTTTAATTAGTTAATCTATTTATTTGAGAGCCAGAGTGCATGAGAGCGCAGAAATATGAGCAGGGGAGGGGTGGAGAGAGGGCAAGGGACAAGCGGATTCCCTGCTGAGTGTGGGGCCTGACTCTGGGCTCAGGCTCAGGACCCTGGGATCATGACCTGAGGTCAGATGCTTAACTGACTGAGCCACCCCGGTGCCTGTCCACTGAACATTCTTGATGAAAAGTCTTTGGAAGAGGGCAATGTACTGAAAACAGTCTTTGTCAATCTTAGTCTCTGTGGATGACATTCATTCATTGCCTTTCACCAAATACTTAATGAACACCACAGTGTGCAAGGCACTGGGATATGGGCAGATGACAAAGATAATGGCTCAGCATTGCAGAAGCTTATGGGACTTTGATATTGCTGACAGCATCTGACCTGTGCCTTGGAAAACAGGTTTTAAGTGGACTTAATCTCAAGTATCCGGTCATTCTGGAACCTGAGCTTCCTATAAGGAAGAGATGGCATTTTAGTAACATTAGATTGCTGAGGCTTGTATTCTTCTGTTAGTAAGTTTCTAGCTCTGGCCAATCAGGAAGCCGTGGCAGGTATAACTGACCTTCACTTTCTGTCAGGCTTTTGCACTCGTCCTTCACAGACTCCTCCTAATAACATGGAAAACAAATTCTACACCAAGCATTTATTAGGTGGTCAAAAAGTAAACTGTAAGATGAAGTTGATCATGCTTGTCAATCTAGTTTTAATAAACATTGATTTCTGGGCAAACGGAAGAAGAAATGTTCGGTAAATTATAGCCCAAGAGCCAAATCCACCGTCATCTGTTTTGTTAATAAAGTTTTATTGAAACCCTGCCTTGGTTGTTTGGTTATGCCTTGTCTCTGCCTTCTTTCATACTGCAATGGCAGTGAAGAGTAAAAATTGCAAGAGAGACCTTAATGCCAGTAATGCTGAAAATATTAACACTCTGGCCCTTTCTGGAAAAAGCTTGCCAGCTCTTTAAAAGAGTTGGATGATGAAGGTTATAGTACTCACCAATTTGTGTGAGAGGGCTTGCTGACTTACTGCCCCAGTAAAAAACTTCAGTGGGTATCCCAGAAAATCATGAAATCTGATAAAGACAAGGACAGAGTACTTAATCTAGGAGAAAAAAAGTAACTGTAAGAATGAGCATCAAAAGGACCGATTTTGTGTTAGGCAGGCAAAAGATATTGATTGAAGCTAGCCAGCTGACTACAGAGCAAAGTTCTCCTGCCGATAAGCAGGAGCTATCAAATAATAACAATTGCCACATTATTAGTTAGCATTTATTTTTATTTATTTATTTGTTTTTTAGATTTTTAAAATTTCTTTATTTGAGAGAGAGAGAGAGAGAGAGAATGAGCACAAGCAGGGGGAGGGGCAGAAGGAGAAGCAGGTCCCCAAAGAGCAGGGAGCCCAGTGCGGGCTGGATCCCAGGACTCTGGGATCATAACCTAAGCTGAAGGCAGATGCTTAACCCACTGAGACACCCAGGCACCCTATTAGTTAGCATTTATTGACAGCTTACTTGTACTTTGTATGTTTTGAGTGCTTCACATGTGTTAGCTCAGTTAATCCTGACACTAATGTGATTATTAGGCCCATTTTAGAGAAGAAGAAACCGAGTCTAGATAAAGTAATGGCCGCAGATTACAGAGATCACAGAAGACTTGAATTTGGCCAGTATCATTCCCGAAGCCAGATTCTGAACCAGTATGCATATTGCTGATCAATAATACATTCTTATTATTTATCAAGTGGGCATGACTTGATGAGGATGGAAAATACACAATAGAAGCAAGGGGACTAAATAATCCATTAATAGAAGCCAACACTAAAATGTTCAGATGAGAACTAGTTTCGAATCCCTATGCCTTCAGACCAACGTTTACTTCGTTAATAGTTTTAGCTCGGAAGGTTATTTTTTCTCCACTGTAAAATTTTCTTTGCACAAAATTCTGATTAATAGGCAAATCCTATAGGACAGCTTACCTATCCTTAGGAATTATTCCAACTTGCTAAGCTCTTAAAAATAAGAAAACTTGATATTCCAAATTTGGGGGGTTGGTGAATGAAAAGAGGAAATATAATTATTTAAGGACATTCTCAACTTATGCCATAAGGTGATAGTCCCAGTATAATAAACAGAAAGCAACCCAGCCTGTTTTCTGAAAAACTGGGGTTCCCCCGAGAATACTTACCATTGCAGTACTTCTCCAGGTCTGAGATGGAGACTGGCCTGCGGGTTTATTGGGAAGCTCTGTTTTGTCGGGGAAGGAGTGGGCAAATGATGAAGTTGAACTACATTGTATTTGCAGTTGAGATCTCAACGCTTGTCACAAGGAGCTGCTCTGGGATGACCTTGCAGAGCCTTTCGAGGAAGCTGGCGTGTGTACCCCCACCCTGTCCAGATGTTGGAGAAATGCTATTCCCAGGAAGGGGCATCATTTTGGGCAAGGTGGATCCCTTTGGCTGAAAATGAGGCTCAGAGAGGAGCTCCGCTGTGGGTCCTGAACAGCCATCTCTCCTCACAACTGAGGGAATCTGTACCTCAGTCCTGAAGAGATCTGAGAAACCATTACTCCAGTTTCTTAGACCCATTTTATTTTCCCCGGTATAGACTGGGCTGAAAGCTACAGGGAGGCGTCAGTGAAGAGTGGTTTAATTCACTTTAGCAGTAGTTTATTCCACATGTCCAATTAAATAAAAGAACTCAAAGCCTTAAAATTCTAGGGTCTATGAGATGCCTGTCGTCTCCCACAGTTTTTCATCTTTCAGCCAATTCTGTCCTTCCCCCTTGGTGTGTGCATATATAGCCCGTCTGGTGAGGGATTGTGGGGTGAGTTGGGGATGAGCTGATTAAACAGTGATAAACATTCAGGAAGTTTCCTGTGTTGGGTGTAACAACGGAGCCACTCTCTAAGGTCCCCTTAGTCTCATTAAGGTTTCCCCAGAGACAGGGATGGGCTAGCTGCCATTCTTCTGCCTGGGAAGACGTGCTGTGAGTGTCTAGAGGCCAGTGGGATGAGGCAAGGATAATGAACTAAATAAATGGGCAAGGTTTGATTTTTTAAAAGATTTATTTCTTTTAAAGACAGAGAGAGAGCAAGCATGAGTGGGAGTGACAGAGGGAGACGGAGAGAGAATCTCAAGCAGACCCTGTACTGAGCTTGGAGCCCAGTGTAGGGCTTAGTCTCATGAACCTGAGATCACCACCTGGGCCAAAACCAAGTGTTGGATGTTTGATCAACTGTTCCTCCCATGCCCCCCCAAATACCTTGATTTTTGTCTTTCCCAGAAGTTAGTGTAAGGGTCAACTTTGAACACAGTTTTAAAAATTGAATTCTCTTATGTAGATTTTTCCCTCCATAGTTGTCTCAGTTTGACCTCTAATGAGTCTGACCCCCTGATGCTCTAGCATGTTCTGGATCAGGTGGATCATCAGGTATGCATAGTTTTATCACGAACCTGGCATAGCAAGTGCGCTGGGATAAGCACCCACCTACACAAAGATTCAGGACAGAGGAGAACATAGTCTCTCCTAGACTTTGGAAACAAAACTGTAGCATCTGTGACTTCTTAGGCCGCTTCAAGGGAGGTGTGCAGGAGTTATCTAAAATGTTCACAGATATAACAATACAGGTTAGGGACAAGAAGTAAGATATTGAATCCAACTGTAATGTGGTTAGGAGAGAAAGATAGGTGGAGAAAATTGCCTAGAATTTTGGAACCAACCCTCAACCCTTTTCTCTTTTCCCAAGAGAAAAAAAGACCTAAGATTGCCTACGTTATATCATGTCAAATATTTTTTTTCTTGCTGTGCTAGGCAATTTCATATACATGAGCTCAGCTAACTATTGCAGTGAAATTTCAAGTTAGATACCATTTAGCTTATTTATACACAAGGAAACTGACTTGTAGAGTTTTTGAGTGATTTGCCAGGTAAAGCCTGGATTTCTCCAAACTAGTGCAAGCCTCTGAAGATTAATTGAGCAAAATGTTGTTTTAAGCTCAATTCTAGAAGGGCAAAGGAGCATCCAGATTTTAAAAAAAGAAACAATCTTAAGACATACTTAATTAAGACTTTCATTCATTCTTCACATGACGTCCATTAAAATCGTGATCATTTACTATTTGGCTAGATCAAAGCAGAAATTTTACTTCATGAGTTCATGTATTTTATTTTTTTACTTTCTTCATTTATTTTATGAGTTCACTTATTTTAAAGATCTTTTTTTTTTTTTTAAGTAAGCTCTATACCCAACATGGGGCTTGAACTCATGACCTTGAGACCAAGAGTCACATGTTGCACTGACTGAGCCAGCCAGGTGCCCCAAAGGTAATTTTCAAATGAGCTGTTTCGGTGAAGACCCATAGATCATTTTCCATTCACATTCTGGTCCTGGGAAAAGATTAAGGTCAAATGTGGTGAAATGTTCCAAAGGCTCTAAGATTTAGGAAACAATAGGCCATGGTCATTTGCACATAAACAATGCTGAGAAGAAATATTTTCTCATAGTTTCTGTAATGGAAATGAATTGATTCTCTGAGGTAGACAGTTCAAGTTTAGGGCCATTTCAATGGTCCCATGTGATAGAAAGTGATAGAAAAGAAAGGAGGGTAATCAAAATCTGAGCCAACTCCACTATCTACAATAGGTTCCCATTTCTTTGATGGTCTAGGTTTCATTCCTGTCTGACAATTTTGACATTCAGGCCGACAATTTTTGCTTGTTTTTGTTTTTCATGATGGGAAGGCCACTATAGGTACAGTCACAAGTAACAGGTTCTTGCCCAGTTCTCTGGCTCATTATAGTGATGAACGTTGCAAACCACAGAACTTCCATTCCATGTTGGTTTTCTCATCTTGTAATACCGATCTTCATTCTAGGTCATTGTAAGCCTCAAATGACATAATGCAGTTTAAAATTTATTCAGTAATGTTGAATGTACTGTGCCAATAGAAGAAAATATATATTGCTAAGGCATCTTCAGTCTAGTGGCATTTAGAATGCTACTCCGTGCACTTTGAGATCCTGAAAATATCATATGCATTTTTGCTTAGTAATTATTTCCAATCCTTGGCAAGTTTCATAAGTAGGAACCTGTAAAACTGTTGGTGTCCCTTCTTGGAGGTGGTTTCACTTCTTCCATACCTTGTGAATGTGAAGGCGTGAATCCATCCTGATATGACCTCCTCGTGAGCACAGGCCCGTGAGGCCCAGCCTCTGCGCTTTCTGCTCAGGACTTTCTTGAAAGGGGTTTAACCTAAGATTTTATCCAATGTACCCTTCCCACAAAGCTTCCCACAAAGCCTCTGTAAATGATATTTTTTCTGCCCCAGTTTCTCTCCTCATGACAGTCTCTCCTGTTGTCTTTCCACAATCCAGCTTCCTTCCTCCAGGCTGCTTTCCCTGCATAATTCCTCCGGTAAACCCACCATATCGTACTTGCAACGTGCAACAACCCTCGCCCCTGCCCACCAGACAGGCATCTGATTCTTTGTCAGTGCTGTGCTCTAGGATCCTGGCAGAAATGCACATTTTCTGGTATCCTACTTTTCTTGCAAAGAATGCTCACAGAACATTCCTGGAGGATGAAATTCTTCACCCCATTATGTCTGTGACAGGTAGTTCCTTCATAAGGTTGACATTGGAACCATCTGGACATTTGAGTGGGAGTCAAAAGCATTCTGTCCCCTGGTTTCACCTCCTTTCCACCTTGGTAACTCATTTTGGTCCCAAGAAGAGGGCAAATTTCCATTGTTACTCCCTTGAAAACCTGGGACCTACTGAACTGGTGTTAGAAATTAGCCACCACGATTAACATCAGCCTATGGAAAATAACCTGAGTTACAAACACCCTTCTGGAGCAATGATGCACGTGTTGGGTGAGGATTGCTTGTCTATACAAATCTGGGCATCTGATCTTGTTTTTTTGCTTTTTTCTTTTTTTTCCAGAGCAATGTGACCAGCAATAGTTATCTGTGCACATATCCCCATGTGCTTAACCAATTACAGCAACTACATGGATAAAAACAGGTCACAGGTGATATGCATTTTACCCTGAGGTTCTCTCCTTAACTCTGTCCCTTCCTCTCCATCTCAGGATTGGATATCAGAAGAGAAAATGATGGGAGGGATCTGACTACTGAGATGAGTTTGCATCCATTTTTTTTTTTTTCCAAGTAAACAATTTGTAAGTGCCCAGGCTTTATTTTTAGTAATGGAGTACCTTCTGTGAGCTTCACAACCCATCATGGTTTACCAGGGTGCTGTGACATTATGGTTGAGAACTGTCAGTTTGGGGTATGAGTGTAAATTTATAATGTTTTGCTGAACTTCCCTTTCCTTTTACCCATAGTCATGTCAGCTCTGGAACAGGGAGGAATTACAAGCTTCTCAGTGTTTGTATGGATTGCGGCCATCCATACTCTCTGCGAAGGGTATGTGAAATAAAAGTGTGCATTGCAGAGGCAGTTAAGTGAGCCAGATATAGCAAACTAAGGCAGATAACGACATGGCCTCAGGCCCAACATGGCTGAAGTCATTCCTCCCTGACAAGAGTAACCGCTCTTTTGCCCTCAAGGCCCTCGGTTCCACAGGCCTCCGGGCTATCATCCTCCCCTCCACAGAACACGTGAGGTCATTAAGAGAAATGCTGATGCCACGCTAAGGGCCATGATCTTCCCTGCCACCAGGTTGCAGCTGACACATGGGTGACATTTCTTTGGTGTCAAATCCAGGCAGAGCATTGTCCTACCTGTCCCAATATCTGTTGGAAATAAGCTCTTGGAAAGAATTTAATTGGTTCTACCTCAATTCAGGTAGGACTGAGAGGCAAGGATAAAGTTGCAATGCCAGGGCAATTCTGGATTCCAAATAACTCTGGAAGGTCACTGGATACAAGGATCCCTGTGAGGCCACGCCTGGGTGGTGAATGGCTCTGTTTCAATCAGGATGGCATGCATGTGAGAGAGATCTGTCATACTTAAGTGGATCTCATAGGTAGGTTTGTATCTCTGGGTATATGGAGTAGAGGTCCGCTAATAATGAGAGCATGGCCACTAGAAATTTCATTTTTAAAGTTAGAACTAGTATAATGGGCACTGCATGTTGTGCCTGTCATGAGCATGGATGTTTTTCTTCCATGTTTCAGTGGAGTGTATCTTCCCTCTGTTCTCCCTCACTCCTCACAAGGTAGCATGTGATTCACTGGACACCTGTGGTACATTGATCTTCCCTTCACATGATTCTGCTAGGAATGAGCACAGAGAAGAGTGCAAGACTGGGGAACAAGAATCCCTTGTACTTCCTGCATAACACTGCTCTGGGGAAGTCCTTCCTTACTTGGGTTTGGACTTTCATCAATCAGCAGGGACTGGAAACCCATGTCAGTGACACTATAACCACTCCTACCACCATCACTGGACCCACCACCAACATGACTACTACCACTACCACCATTACCACCACCACTACTACTATCACTACCACCAGCACCATCAACACCACCATTAACACCAGCACTAATACCACCATCACCACCACCACCATCACTAGCACCACCAAAATCCACATCACCACCACCAACATCATCAATATTACGAGCACCACCATTATTACCATGACCATCATCACCATCACCACGACCATCACCAGCACCACTATCACCACTGCTACTACCATCACCACCACCATCATCATCACCACCATTACCACCACCACTACCACCAGCACATCAACACCACCATCACCACCACCACCATCACCAGCACCACCATTGCCACCACCACCAAAATCCACATCACCACCACCAGCAGCACCACGACCATAACTACCACCACCAAAATCCACATCACCACCACCAGCAGCACCACGACCATAACTACCACCACCAACAATAACACCAGCACCACCATTGCCATTACCATCATTGTTACCACCATCACTACCACCAGCATCATCACCACCACCATCAACACCAGCACTAACACCACCATCACCACCACCACTGCTACAGCTGGAACAATTCCCAAGATCCCCTAGAATGAATTGTTTAAAGCCACCTTTCTCTTAGAGAATTAAGGTAGGTATAATGCTCTTTCAGGTTTCAAGAACCAGACAGATAAACTTGGTTGACAGAGCTTATTATAAGATGCACTTATAAAGAAATACAGTAGTGTTTTCTGAGCTCCACAGTCAAGGCTGATGAAACAGAATATCGTTCTTCCATTACATAACAAAGAGCAACTCTGAGATCTAAGAGGACTCTGGTATTTGTTCCCTCAGAGTCGGTTCATCACTGCTTCCTGACTCTTGACACTGTCATCCCAAAGACAGTGCCTCTTGTCTCTTTGTATATTCTGACTTTTGCCTTGAACTGGCTGCCTCCCCCCTCCCCTTTCCTCTCCACCATTTGGGTTTTGCTTCTTCCTGTCTTCTACCCCTCAATGCCTTTTGTCTGTGGCTTGTTTCTATTTTCCTGCTCCCTGTGTAGATGCATGTTCTTCTGCATTCTTTAGGAGAGAGAGAGAGAGAGAGAAAGATCTTACCGATACACTCACAGCATAAAGTGTCACTGTTGACAGATTTCTCATACGAGGCCACTTCTCAAACACTGACCAGGCTATAAGTGACTGACTCAGAACAGACACAATCCCTGGTCCAATGACTGGGGTCAGTGTGATGGAGACACAGATGCAAAGATTGTGCTTTATAAGTGAGGACATGCTTTTGTCTACTTGATTTAGAATATAGCTATGGGAGTGTCTTATTTCTCTAGAGAAGCCACAGCTTCTCTATTTGTGCTCTAGGGCTTCCATATTTAGCAAAAACAAGTACAGGGAACCCAGCTAAATCTGAATTTCAGATAAGCAAATACCTTTTTTTTTTTTTTTTTTTTTTTTGTATAAGTCTCTCTCAATGATGGCACAGACCTGCCTTCAAATCAGTAACTATAACCACTTTCAGCACCCCAGATAGAATACTGGACCCTTCCTCATGTCATACATGCCATCTGATGACAGAAATAATGAGGTACTGAAGATTCTTGTCCTCTATTCCAGGGTCCTAAAACCATTATCTTACTGTCCTACTGAGCTGTCCGATACTGCTACTGCCCACATTAACTTCTCATCAGTGTGTTCAGTCACATGAGGCATTTTCAAGTCTGCTGAAGTAGGAGCTCCCAGCCCAGCTGAAAGGAAGCAATGCACGAGCCCTATAGTCTTAGCCCTCATCCTTACACAAGGGCCTAGATAGAGAGGCATCCAAGGCCAGGCAGCTCATTAGTGGCAGAACTGGACTGAGCTCAGGTGTCCTACTCTTTCCTGTACAGTGTGACCAGTACCACACAAGACATGAGCCGTGTGGGTACAGCCCCTCATATAGCCACTTCATATTCCACACGCCTATTCTATTTAAGAGTTTACAAACGCCCGTCTTAAGCTACATTTCCGACTGTTTCACAAAACAGAGGACTTTTTTACATAGGTGTTATTTTTTAAATTTTTTAAATAGATGTTGATGTTTTCAGATGGTTTTTTTTTCAGATATATGTTTCAGAAAGATGTTTTAATTCCAACTTTGCAGGTGAAGAGAAGAGAGGCTCAGAGAGGTTCAGTGAATTCCCCAAGGTGAAACAGCCAGCAGCGTGAAGATCTGTGATGCATAATCAGACCCATTTAATCCAAATTCATTGCTTTTTTTTTTAATCACACAGAAAGGGCACCACAGTTCTTTCACAGATAGTATTATTACCATTTATTGATTACTTGCCATGTGTCACAGGCATTGTTTAATTCTTATAAAATTCCTGTGGGGTAAGTACAGTGTTATTATTTCCATTTTTCAAATGTAAATGGGGCTGAGAACAGTGTCAGTACTGAGAGGGTGGGATTAACTGGTCAGCCAGGGTTTGGATTCCAGCCTTGTCCGTGGCCCCCTCCATGGTACTTCACCAGTTCTTAACACTACGACTCCGGTTTGCTCCCCTGACAGGTGCAGGCTATGGTGGTGCCTCTTTGGTTTGTTGTGCATATTCTGTTAGAAGTGTATGAAGTGTAGAAAGTGGGTCCAGATGCATAGTAGGGATGGCACCAGTGCTAACTAGTTTTATTATTGTGGTTATTGTTGAAAAATTTACTTGAGTTTAAAAAGGAAATCCCTCCAAGAAGGCCTGTCTGAATACATTTATGATTTGATTTCCTCTATGCACATCCTGTATCTTTGAGGCATTCAGGTATACGGTTATCCATTTAAGCTTAGAACTCCCTTATGAGGCTTCTGTGAGCCCTCCAGTCTTCAAATAAATATATATTTGGCTTCCTACAATTTACCAAACTGTGTTACCTATAGGGTTGTGTTCTGTGTGTTAAGTATGTCTCCCCAATGAGCCTGTAATTTCTTGAGAGATTGAGAAGATTTCTGCCTCTTCTGTTTCAGAGATAAATAGAAAGTTGAATTTTAATCAATACTTTAATGTTGAGGGCATCTTTCTTTCTTTCTTTCTTTCTTTCTTTCTTTCTTTCTTTCTTTCTTTCTTTCTTTCTTTCTTTCTTTCAGTTGCTCATCCTCTCTTCGGTGAGGTAGCCCTCATGCACTCTTGGTCTGTGTGGTCCAGCCAGGATTGACTCCCCCGTGTTTCAACTCCTCTCTAGCAGGTGCTGGTGAGCTTGGGACCAGGCAGGGCGGCCCAACATTGCATCTCCACTGTGATTGGCTCAGGACAGACATGTGACCCAAGCCCAGCCTATCAGATGCCCTCCTGAGACTTAGCCGAAACTCTTGGGAAGGAGACCTTCTTTCTTCTCTGGAACAGTGAGTCCCAGAGGCCACCTAAGTCTCCTTTGGCACCATGTGGGAAAAAATGGACCTCAAAGTCAAAAATCAAACCCATGCAGAGGATGAAGAGAGGAGGAGAGTGAGAGAGAAAATGGCCGGCCGAGTTCTGTAGTTCAGCTGTGAGTGAGCTGTTAGTGGACTTAGATTTTCGTTCACTTGGAGCCCCAGCAGCTATGGTGAAGGTGCCAGCATATTGACTTCAGTGGCTGATTTTACGTGGAACACGTAGAGTGTATGTTGCTTCGTACGGGCTTGGTTGGGAGTGGGGATTGCTCGCTCTTCCATCTGGGAAACACTGGCTGTTCCCTCTGAGAATTTCTCATAATAAGGACTTGGAAGACAATCACAAGCCACTTTCAATTAGGCTTCCTGGAATAGGTTTTAGTCTAATGAGGTCATTAACACATGGTGACATATCAGGGCTGCCTGATACCATCACTGAAGAAGGGATAATTTTCCCTTCTTCCTTGAGAATAGGGAACACTGGCTGCGCGCAGGCCAACACCTTGTGAACCTGGGATGTAAGACAGTGTTGCAATAGACACAAATTTTCAGTCAAGGCAGGATGAATGTAAAATAAAGCTTCTGGCCGTATTCGTCTATTGGTCTCTATTAATGAAACCAGCAAAGACTTTTTACTGAGCTAAAGAGAGCATGGATGGGTGTGGAACTGCTATGTCTGCATTTACGTTTTGGAAGCAGAATGAGGCAGAAGAGAACTGCTGATGTTGGCCGTTAGTAGACCCGACTTCTGCCCCTGGTGTGGCGCTAACAAGCTTTGTGATTAAAGGGATAAGTTTGTGTTGAATCACCCCTTGCCAGTTCCCCCTTGTGACCAAGGCGTGCACTGGTGAGATAACCGTCTGGAGTTAGCGGGCACAGCTCACTGTCTGTGTAATCCTGGCAGCTGGACTCGGCGCCATGCGCCATCCAGCTTGGCTGAACAGCCCAGAGCTCTGACAAAATGCTCAGAGGCACTTGGATGAATTCTGCCGTTTTATTCTTTTATATAAATCCAGCACTGATTTTGCAAATGCCGATTGAGCATGCCTTTGGTGTATAGCTGACGATGGTGTAGTGTTTTATAAAATGATCTTTCAAGTAAAAACAATTGGTGCCAGCTCTCTGGGCATTTTAATGGGGCTGCGATGGATTTACAAGGAAGGAAAGTCTGGTCTTGGGGTAGCCTTGGAAATGCCCTACTCATGTCTCCCTTCAAAGAACTGCTATAGGAACATAGTTGAACCTCTTTGCAGTTGCTGCTTCTCTGGAACCACCATGGTATTCCCTCTGAAGTCACACTTCCCACAGCCTATGCCCAGCTAATGACTGGTGGTGTTACTAGAACCAGGCCATTCCTTCTGGGCACAGGATTTCTCTAACAGACCATTTTGGTCAGGAACTCTCCATTGGCGCAGCCAGGATTTTCTGAGAACTTCTCTTGTCTTCTGAAGTTCTTACCTGATTCTCCCTTCTCACTCCCATTTCACAGACAGAAGTCATCTATCATGTCTGTGTTCTCACCCTCCTTTTACCCTTTACAGATGTGTAGAAAAGGACCTGGAGCTACATAGTGCTAACATGCCTACGTCTGTATAAGTTAGTAGAAGCCTGAAGCAAATTGTGACATCTTAAGATGTACATGGTAAATTCTAGGCAAACATTGATGAAACAATTTAAGAAAATATCATGAAAGGGGTACCTGGGTGGCTCAGTGGGTTAAAGCCTCTGCCTTTGGCTCAGGTCATGATCTCAGAGTCCTGGGATCCAGCCCCTCATCAGGCTCTCTGCTCAGCGGGGAGCCTACTTCCCCCCAACCCCTGCCCTGCCTTCCTCTCTGCCTACTCATGATCTCTCTCTCTGTCAAATAAAGAAAAAAAAAGTTCCTTTAAAAAAAAAGAAAGAAAATATCATGAAAGTCAATTAAAAACAAAATTGCTGCATTAGTTACCATTCACGCAAAAGAAAGAAGTAAAGAGAAAAGAGGAACAAAAAAAGGACCCATGGGGTGCCTGGGTGACTCAGTTGGTTAAGTGTCTGCCTTCTGTTCGGGTTATGATCTCAGGGCCCTGGAATCAAGCCCCATGTGGGGCTCCCTGCTCAGCAGGTAGTTTGCTTCTCTCTCTGCCCCTCCCTCCTTTGCGCTCTGCTCTCTCTTACTGTCACTCTCAAATAAATAAATAAAAGCTTAAAAAAAAGGGCATGAGACATATATATATAAAATAAATGGCAGATGTCAGTCCAGCTATATAATAATAACATGAAATGGATTAAACAACCCAACCAAAAGACAAAAATTGTCAGGCTGGAATAATTGCAAAACAAAAACAACAACAACAACAACAAGAAACAATGATAAGCTGTCTGTAGGAGGCACACTTGAGATTCAAAGATACAGATACTGTTGTTAGCGTTTTATAATTTACGTCATTAACATTAGTACATTGTTAATAGTTAAATATATTTTATGACTTTTAGAGAAAGTGAGCAAAGAAAAGAAATTAAGTATTCATTTATGGTTTAGTTATGTTATCTTTCTTATTCTCCATTTATGGTTCTCTTAATTTGGTCCTCTGTAGACCACCTGTGGTCATTTCCTTAGCCCAGTGCGGCTTTGCTCCCGCCCACCTCCTTTGTACCATTATTGATGTATACATGACATTTCAGTATGGTAAGGGCCCAACAGAATATTTCATATGTATGGCTTTTACATTTGGTTTGAAAATAAAGGTGAAGAAGTAAGTATTTATATTGTCTTTTCTTTTTTTTTTTTTTTTTTCAAAGTAATATCTAGGTCCAACATGAGTCTTGAACTCACAACCCTCAGATCAAGAGTTGCATGCTCGGGGCGCCTGGGTGGCTCAGTGGGTTAAAGCCTCTGCCTTCAGCTCAGGTCATGATCCCAGAGTCCTGGGATCGAGCCCCACATAGGGCTCTCTGCTCAGCAGGGAGCCTGCTTCCTCCTCCTCTCTCTCTCTCTCTCTCTCTCTGCCTGCCTCTCTGCCTACTTGTGATCTCTGTCAAATAAATAAATAAAATCTTTAAAAAAAAAAGAGTTGCATGCTCTACTGACTAAGCTAGTGAGGCACCCTTATATTATCTTTTTAAAAAAATATTTTATTTATTTATTTGACAGAGAGAGATCACAAGTAGGCAGAGAAGCAGGCAGAGAGAGAGGAGGAAGCAGGCTCCCTGCTGAGCAGAGAGCCTGATGCGGGGCTCAATCAAAGGCCCCTGAGATCATGACCTGAGCCAAAGGCAGAGGCTTTAACCCACTGAGCCACCCAGGTGCCCCCTTATAATATATTTTATAATTACATAATTACTTTTACCATAATTACTTATAGCAGCATTTTTTGCTTTCTCATTGTGATTCAAATTATTGGGGTAACATGCTTTCATCCTCATGGACTTCCTTTAGTATTTTTTTTTAAGATTTTATTTATTTATTTGATAGAGAGAGAGATCACAAGTAGGCAGACAGAGAGAGAGGGGGAAGCAGGCTCCCCACTGAGCAGAGAGCAATGCAGGGCTTGATCCCAGGACCCTGAGATCATGACCTGAGCCGACAGCAGGGACTTAACCCACTGAGCCCCCCAGGCGCCCCTTCCTTTAGTATTTTCTGTAAGGTAAATAAATTCTCTTAGCTTGTGTTTATCTGGAAATGTCTTTATTTAACCTTTGGATTTGAAAGATAAATTTCTGGATATAGGATTTTTGGTTCTGTTCATTGACTACTTTGAGTATATTATCTGCCTTCTGTCCCACATTGTTTCTGATAGAAATTCATTTGTAAATCTTATTTGGATTTCCACATAAGTGATGAGTTATTTTTCTTTTGGTGCTTTCAAGATTTCCTCCTTGTCTTTGGATTTTAATATTTTTTAATATAATGTGTTTGTTTGTGGCTTCTCTTTGAATTCATCTTACTTGAATTTTGTTGAGTTACCTGGATGTGCATCTTTATGTTTTTCCGTAAATTGGGGGACATTCCAGCCATTATTCCCTTCAACATTTTTTGCTCTCCTTTCTCTCTGTCCTCTCCTCTCCTTCTGGTAAACCTTTTATGCATATATTGGTGCTCTTAATGTGAGGTAGAAATGGAGTGTTCATTTTTCTTCATTCTTCTTTTCTCTGTTCTTCAGATTGCGTAATCTCTATCAATCCATTATCCAGTTCACTAATTCTTTCTTTTGCCAGTTCAAATATTCTGTTGATCCTTTTTAGTGTATTTTAAAATTTACATATTGTGTATTCCAACTCTGGATTTCTTTGAGTTCCTTTTTATAATTTCACACTCTGTTCTGACTACTGAGGTATAACTGAAAGTTGTTGAGTTGATCTTTGGAGAAAGCTCCTTAAAAGGGGGTTAAACGAGTGGATCGAAATTTTTTCTCATTCCATCTCTTCTGTGTTTCTTGCCTAATGTGGCCAAAATGGCAGTAGCTCTGGCAATCTCTTCGATCCTGAAGGTGTCCTTGAAAATTGAAGCTACATACAAATGATGGCAAAGTAAAAAGACAAAAGGAACCTGGGTCCCTATGATGACACTGGAGCTTGGAGCCTATACATGGGCCCTGATGGGTAGATGACAAGCTTTTACTTTGCTCAAATCACACTTATTTCTAACTTATATTAATAGATGGTGAAAGTCATTTCTATCTGAGATGTCATCTATTTCACATTTTGAGATATTAGGTTCTATTTACGTATATATGTATATATGATGTGTATATGTTGTGAATGTCGTGTGTTTTTCTGATTTGGTCTGAAAATTGCAACTTTCAAGAGACTCTTCTCCACATAGGACATAAAAGGGCATCCAGAAATGACACTGAATTAGTTAATGAACAAACTCTGTGTGTGTGTATATTTATATTTATACTTATATTTATTTATTTTTGATATTTTATTTATTTATTTGACAGACAGAGATCACAAGTAGGCAGAGAAGCAGGCAGAGAGAGAGGGGGGGGAAGCAGGCTCCCTACTGAGCAGAGAGCCCAATGCAGGGCTCGATTCCAGGATCCTGAGATCATGACCTGAGCCGAACGTAGAGGCTTTAACCCACTGAGCCACCCAGGCGCCCCTGTATTTATATTTATATAAACATCTTATTGCATTCTGACTCTACAACCTCAAACAACTGTATATATCCATAGAGTGGTTCTTTGTCTGAAGAATGAATTCAAGGAAGAAAATTGTGATCTCCAGCTTTTCCTTTTTTTTTAAAGATTATTTTATTTATTTATTTGAGAAAGAGAGAGAGAGAGAGAGAGAGAGAATGAGAGGAGAGAGGTGAGTGAGAGGAGCAGACACCCTGCCAAGCAGGGAACCCCATGCGGGACTTGATCCCAGGACTCCAGGATCATGACCTGAGCCGAAGGCAGTCGCTTAACCAACTGAGCCACCCAGGTGCCCTCCAGCTTTTCCTTTTTTTTAATGGTTTCATTTCGTTGAAGAAGTTACTACTCACATGTGTTTGAGATCTTTAAGTAAAATTAAAGATTATCTGAAACCCTATTAACATCATGCATTCTTTCTTAGCTGATTTCAGCCATGGGGTGAAGATAATGCACTTAATCCACTCACCTTTATTGAGTACTTAGTATTTGTGAGTCTGGGTTCCACACGCTGTACATGTAATCCATACAACAAATTTGATGGTATGTACTGTTATTATCATCATGTGACGGAGAAAGTTAAAAACAAATTGCCCGAGGTCGCACCACTAGTAAATGATGAATTAGGATCCAAACTTTGCCAGTCTGCTCCAGAGTTTGTGCTCTTATAAACAGCACTGTGCCATATCTGGACAAAGATTCTGCTTTTAGTCTTGGAAGCTCATCTTGCTATACAGACATCCCTCACATCTTTTTTTTTTTTTTTAAGATTTTATTTATTTATTTGACAGAGAGAGACCACAAGTAGGTAGAGAGGCAGGCAGAGGGGGAGAGGGATGCAGGCTCCCCGCTGAGCAGAGAGCCCGATGTGGGGCTCCATCCCAGGACCCTGAGATCATGACCTGAGCTGAAGGCAGAGGCTTAACCCACTGAGCCACCCAGGTGCCCCCTCATTTCTTTATAACACTAAGAAAGCACTTTAAAGAATATTTTTATATGCTTAAATTATAGTTACACATGCAGACAATCCAACTTATCTTTTTGTTTCCCTGTGTTAGAGATGACAGGGGGAGAAGAAACCAGTGAATTTTATTGATACTGAACTAATATGTCCATCATTTTCAATATAAGCAGCAATTTTTGACGTATTATGTTATTGGTATGCCATGAGGTCTATCAAATGCCAGCTGTTACTATTAATGAAGAATGAAGGCTCATGACTGACTTCCTTTTATATAGATGCAGGGTGATCCTATTGTAATTACCCTGCTCATCTGTGTTCCCATGAGTTTTCATGTGTTGGGGAGGAATGGGTGGACTTATAATTACTAGGAAACATACTTAAACTTAACCTGTTTTATCTGTCTGGCATATTTGAATTCGCTAGAGAAAAAAGATTAAGAATCATTGGTCTAACCAATCAACCATAGTTGTTTACCTTATAGGTTTGTTGACTGAATTAAGGGGTATGATGGTCAATTTTACATTTTTAGACCTATTAGAGGCCTATGTTGGGATTGGCCCAGTTGTGGGGATCATCTTATGGGTAATTAAACCAAACCTTTAAAACTGTTGCCCTTCCTCTTGACTGGTTTTCATGTTGAATTGGCCATTCAGTAGACATAAATATTATTTAACAATTGTCCTACAATATGCCTTGGGTAAGTAGGCCTTCCCAGTACATTCTTTCAATAGCCTGGGTTAGTCTTGATTATGTGAGAGTGAGCACAGAAATACCACAACGACAGTTTCTGTTGAACTGGTAAAACACTTCAAAATGAAAAGTGTTATAGGAATGTGAAATATTATTATGGGCAACAAAACAATGGAGAATAAATAGCATTCACCTGCAGTGGATTGGTACCTCTGACTTTATTGTATTCAACTCAATAACTTGCTTTTTGAGTTGGAGAGGTGGTGGGGGAGTGGGGAATTACCAGGTGCTTGGGGGAAAAAAAACCTGCACCAAGCACTGACTAATGATTTCCGGGCTGAGAGTAGATGTCATTAATGACCCTTTTTATTCATGCAGAAGTTCCCAAAGAGGAGCGTAATGTTCCATTAGTAATAATTGAAAAACTCTTTCTTCGGGATTATGTCAAAACCTAAAGATGATGCTTCTGCCAAAACATTTTGGTGACAAACGTGTGAAGTATTTGACAGAAGGTGCTACTGCAGTTGAAGAGGCTTCTTGATATTCTCCGGGAATCTGGAGGAAAGAGGCTAACCTGAGACCGAGTGTCAGCATGAAATGTCTACCTAAGGCCCCTGGTCTTGAAGAACCATGGGACTCCCTGTTTCTGATAGCCTGAACCTTGTTGTGGGCTCCAGGCAGACTTGACCCATATTGGTGGAAACATAAAATGGAGACACACTGGATAACTAGGCCTTCCCACTATGTGATTGTAACTTTTATTCTTTCCGTAGAATGGGCATCTCCATGAGCTCACAAGTGGGGAGGTGAGGTGGGGATGAGAGAGAGAGAAAGAGAGAGAGAAAGAACATGAGCTGTGATATCAGAGACCCAGTTTCAAGGCCACATGCCTTCGTATGCCAACCTTAACCCTCCCATCTCTAGTGACATGTGACTTGCCAAGTTCTATCTCCTTTTCATTGAAACTTTTCTTCCTGATACCCATTCATGTGTCTGAGTGCTGAACACACAGCACCTCAGGGTATAAGCTAATCTGAATGTTTCCCTGCAGGTCAGGCTAATTTAAAGAATGAACAAATGAATGAATGAATGAATGAATGAATGTAAATGAACACTCTGATGTAGCCCTGCAGTCTCCACTATTCCATTTTGCCTCTCCTCATAGCATGTATTTTACTCTGTTGCTTAGTCTTCGTGTGCACCAGTCATCTTTCTAGTGGACTGCAGGTTCCTCAAGTCCTAGGACCCTAGCTTACTGAATTAATGACCATGGCTCTAATGACCCGTGTACACATGGGCAACTGGCATAACCTCTTTGTTCCTTCATTTCCTCATTTGAATTGGAATAAAAATAATGAATCATTTTATGTTGTAAGTATCCAAGGAGATAAATCTTATTAAAAATCTACTAACACCATGCTTGGCAATCATAAATTTGCATTGTAAGGAGGAAGGTTAGACACTGGGTCTGAGATGGGAGGTTAAAAACTTCCAAGGGGTGAAATTATCTTGGGTTCTCTAGACTAGGGAACTACCAAGACTGTCCCCAAATAAGCTCTAGCTTCAATCCATTCTTATGTCCTTCAGGAAAAGCTAGGATGTCAGCCAGGGGATCAAAAGAATTGTGGTAGCATTAGTAGAATTAAGAGACTCGGCATGAGGAACCAGTTTGGGGTGTTCAGATGGAATTAGTATTATGCCATTTGAGCAACATGATTAGTGAGTTCCACACACAAGTGATATTAGAGAACATAGACATTCAAACAGTGATTACAGAATGCCATTAAATACCTCTAGGTGTTATGGTTTATAAAGATAGATCAGAGGGAGATTATTGCGTTCTAAAAAATTAGCCTTTTAGGGTAATTTCCTCGTAAACAGGGTCATTCTGAATCATTTATACTTATTAATTCAGTGTAGTAGTTTCACGGATTCTGAATTGTTCTTCAGATACATACAGGTTGATTCTGCTCTCTCTGCTTCGAGTGCTTTTAGAAGTATTTCTGATGGGTGTGGTAGGTTTGAATGGATCCACCCCAGTTTCCCTTGTGATGACTGGCATAGATTTATGTGATAGCTGATCAAAGTTAAGACTGCAGTGTGTGACCTCACAACAGATTTTTTTTTTTTGGGGGGGGGTCCTATAAATTTAACTAGCTGACACTGAGGTTGAACCTGAAAGTTCGCCTCAATGTAGTGCTAGAGTCTGACCATTGGTATGGAGATCACAGTTGGGGATATGATTTGCAAAAAACCTAAACTTTTTCTTTATTTTCATGTTTTGAGGCATGTTTGAATGTGTGTGTGTGTGTGTGTGTGTGTGTGTGTGTGTGTGTTTATTACAGCATGGATAGGGAAGCCAAACCCAGCATACCACTCATTTTTGTAAATGTGACTTTGTTGGAACACAGGTATAGCCATTCATTTTTGTACTGTCTATGACAACACTTTCTCATGTATAAATATCTGCTTATAAAGGCAGAGTTGAGTAGTGATAGAAGGAACTTATGACCCTCTATGCCTAAAGTATTCATTATCAGGCTCTTTACAAGGTTTAGCAACCTCCAAACTAGAGAGAATTTAAACAAAAAAGTTCTTGCAGGTGTTTTCCTATAGAATGAACTAAATTTTGGAATAAAGTTTCTCTAGCCTAGTCTTTCAGGGTCAGATTCATTAGGGTAAAGATGTAAAACCAAACACATATTTTTGTAGGAAAAAATTGGACAGAGGGAATATCGGGAAATATATTGGTGCTAAAAAAAATTGGGATTTTTGAAAAAAGATTTTATTTACTTATTTGAGAGAGAGAGAATGAGAGAGGAAGAGAGCCCAAAAGGGGAAAGATCAGAGGGAGAAGCAGACTCCCCACCGAGCAGGGAGCCCAATGTGGGACTTGATCCTGGACTCCAGGATCACAACCTGAGCCAAAAGCAGTCGCTTAACCAACTGAGCCACCCAGGGGCCCAAAATTGGTTTTTTTTTTTTTGACTTAAAGTTGGAAGTTCAGATGTTCTTAAAAGTCAGTGTTTACTGAGATATCTTATATTTTTAGAATTCTCTGGCCAACGATGTTATTTTTTAAAGTTCACTAATTTTTTAATTTTTAATTTAATTTTTATTTTTTATTATGTTATGTTAGTCACCATAGAGTTTGTCATTAGTTTTTGATGTAGCATTCCAAGATTCATTGCTTACATATAATACCTAGTGCTACCTGCCATCCGTAATACCCATCAAGTTCACTAATCTAAACAAAACCGAATGTTTGACTCTTGATTTGTATTTGACAAAGGAGTTGTACCCACGATATGTAAAGGAGCATTATAATTCAATAATAACCGTATAGATCATCTAAAAAACTGGGCCAATGATGTGAATAAACTTCCATAGCCAATGATGCTATTTTTAAAGTTTGCTAATTTAAACAAAACCAAATGTTTGACTGCTGATAATGTATGTGACAAAGGAGTTGTATCCACGATATATAAAGAACTGTTATAACTCAGTAATAACAATAGAGATCATCTAAACACTTTGGCCAGTGATGTGAATAGATAGTTCACAAAAGCAGAGAAATGAATGGTCAATGGGATCATGAATTTATACTCAACATAATTACTTATCAGGGAAATAAAAATTAAATGATTTTTTGGAAGATTTTATTTATTTATGTGACAGAGATCACAAGTAGGCAGAGAGAGAGAGAGAGAGAGGAGGAAGCAGGTTCTCCACTGAGCAGAGAGCCCGACGTGGGACTTGATCCCAGGACCCTGAGATCATGACCTGAGCTGAAGGCAGAGGCTTAACCACTGAGCCACCCAGGCGCCCCGGGAAATAAAAATTAAGGTGAGAGTGACCTACCAGCATGTACACATTAGAATGACTAAAAAGCTGGCAAAGATTTGAAGCAGATGGAACTCTCATGCAGTGCCATTGGGGATAGAAGTGGGGTGATCATTTTGAAACAGTGTGGACACATGTTTCTTATGCAGTTAAACATGTACTTATCCTATGACCCAGGTATTAATACAGTGGAATACTATTTAGCAAAAAAGGATTGAACCCGTTACAGAAAACATGCATGAATCTAAAATCCATAATGCGTTGTATATGATGGCAGGCACAAGTGGTTACATACTATAAGATTTTATTTATTGGGAAATCTAGAAAAGACAAATGTACTATATAGTGACAGAATGCAAATCAGTGGTTACCTTGAGTCAGAGACAGGAGAATTGCCTGGAAAAGAGCACGAGGGGACTGTGTGGGGAGATCATAATATTGTGTGTCTCAATTATGATGGTGGTTACACAGGTGTATAAATTTGTCAAGACTCATCAAAATGTATGTTTTAAATGGGTATCTTTTTGTATGTAAATTGTATCTTAAAGTTGACTTAAAAACTCAAGTGAGAGAGAGAAGGAGAAGGAGGGGAGGAGAAGAAGCAGATGACAGAGATAGACACATAAATGAGACAGATAGTAAACAAGGGACGGGTGCGAAGAGAGAATGTTTCATTCATTATATTTCCCAAAAGAGATAAGGTGAACAAATTCAAAATGAACAGTTGACTGCCCCATGCAGGACACTGAAGCTGTGTTCTGTTCCAAACTGCGCAGAGCATAAACACTTATGTACCTGCTCTGGCCTTTCTGGTTTGTTTTCCGCATAACCCTTTGCTGTGGCTCCAGTGGTATGTAGTCATCCAGTAAAAACAGTTTCCCATTTGCAGGGGGAAGGTGAGCCGGTGTGCCTGATGCATTGAGACGCTGAGAGCAAGAATAAGCAGCATGGGTCTTTGGTGACAGTGAGTGGAAAGTGAGGGTTGACTTTGAAATCTTCCCCCCACTTTGTTCAGTACTCTTTCCCCATACCTCAGCTGATTGCTTCATCTTTCCTAAAGGGTCCCGTGATGGGATTTTTTTTTTTAAAGATTCTATTTATTCATTTGAGAGAGAGAGTAAGAGAGAGCATGAGCTGGGCAGGAGGAGGGCCAGAGAGGGAGAAGCAAACTCCCCTCTGAGCAGGGAGCCCACGGGAGGCTCCATCCTAAGACCCTGGGATCATGACCTGAACCAAAGGCAGATGCTCAACTGACTGACCCACCCAGCTGCCCCCAAAATGTTACTTTTTACAGAAATTACATAAATATGACTTTCTTAACCCAGAGCCGGGCCCCTTAGAGGCATTGCAAATTGGCCAGAGATAGACAGTGAGCCTTCTACACACCTACAATTAGCCCCACTGAGGCACATGCTTCCCTCTGCTGACAAGGAAGGCTGTTACCCACCCAGTCTGTATGTACAGTCTGAATTCTAGTGGGTAACAAGGAGTGAGCAGGAAGTATAGCTGATGTTCTATGCCCTCAGTATTTCCTGTCTGAATGGGTCCCCAACATCTCCTAGTATGTACTCAATACTCCTTTCCTTGTGTTCTTCTGAATATTTCAGAACCACTCACACTACATTACAGTACTTTGTGTTTTTAGTCATAGCACATGGGTAAATCTTGCCTGCATCTCCCCAGACAGCTTAGGTGGGATAAATCATTCTTTCTTTACGTTCGCATAAACGCCTCACTGTGCTCCAGGTACGGGCCACCCGGCAACACTAGCTGCTTCCCCAAAGCATCGGCCTGTGACTTCCAACATGGATGTTCTCCTAAACTCTAGCAATACGGTCTTGTAGTTTTGATGCCTTACAGTTGCTTGGCCTTTTCTATAATTCTTAGTTCCTGCCCATGGCCATGCCTTACTCTTTGTTGCATCTTGTTACTTCTCTACCTCTTACCTCCAATAGTTCTTTGACCACAGCCTCTTTTCCGTCCGGTTTCTCAACTCACTCACATGATGATATATTCACTTTTTGATATCAAGGCCTTCTACCCCTGAATGGAAACATTTTCCCCAAATCTTTGTCACCTCAAGTCTCGATTCCTCTCCTAACCTGCACTGGCTCACACAGGACTACACCCACGGTCTATAGACCCTACCGTTGGCTACCTTGATCCTTTATCTTTCTGACACACTCATGTAGCACAGATTGGATCAAGCCCATTATTTGTTTTGTCTCCTCCTATACTTCAGTGACTGTGATGATTCAAGGAAATCACACATCTTATGTAAATGATGGCTTCTATAAATTAATGGCTCCTTTCTTGAATACATATTAACCAAATGCTTGGTAGGTACCAGCTACTAGTAGGTAGTAGCTTTCTACTAAGCATAGAAATGTAAACAAAATGGACATCTAGGGTCTATAACAGCGTGGATTGCAGAGAGGAGGAGAGACAAAGAGAATACACTGATGGCAAATGGTTTTACTCTGAGATGCAGTCCTTCCTGTATTCCATCAGATGAGCAGACTAGAAAGGCTGGTAGGAAGGCAGTGTTGTGTCATGAAGGGAGCCTAAGCTTGAAGTCAGACTAAGATTTGAATCAAGAAGAAGGTTAAAGTTGAGGCGGCTAGAAAGCTGTTGCAGTCAACTAGCAGTAATGAGAACCTGAACTGGAAGAGTGACAAGGACACTTGAGAAGCAGGAAGCTTTATCTGCTATCACCTGACACTTTAATTTAAAAGTGAATGGCATACCAAAAGCAGGAAACATTTTTCGACTATTAGAAATGCTGTGTTTACAAGATGGCAGATTTTCAGATGAAAACAGAACGTGTTCTTTAAAAATTTCTAGGACAACTGCTCAGAAAATCAAAGGCAGCTGAGAAAGTACGGAGTCTCTGGTTTTTCAGAGAGTGGAACAATCTACCATTATATGGGAGATAACCGGTCCAGAGCTATAATTTAATTTATTACCATCTCAGCACAAACCACATATAACCTTCTTGAAGTGGGTCTGCAGAAACCTAGGAAACCCAGCAAAGGCTCCTTTCAGACAGCCTGGTGGTGCCTGTTGGCAGTTTGAGAGCACATCTCTTTCAAAAGGTTACCAAGTAAGGGACTGTGTCCAACTCTGTGTTCAATGCGACACTGTCGGGGGGCCTCTGTGGGTGCTGGTTTCCCTATGTTGGCTGGAAAGCATAGTTAACACCCCGCTGGGCACAGAGGGGAGTTGGATACTTCCACACTGTCCCTTCTATCCCTCTTCACTCTCAAAAGTCTTCTTTTTGTCCAGGAAAATGCCTGGGAGAGAGCAAAATATATGATCGTTAGAGGCAGCCTGGGCTCTCATACTGGCTGCCAGGAGATGTGCGTTTGAGACCAGGCATAATGATTTTTTTTTCCCCAGTGGAAATGTCTGAGATTATAACAACTTGGTAAGATTTCTTATGTTAAGTGTCTGGGTCATGTAGTCTCTCCAAACCATGTCCTTTCTCAATCTATACTAAGCCTGTCCCTCCCTCAGTCTCGCCTGCCTACCCACCTTCCTTCCTTCCTTCCCTCCCTTCCCTTCCTCCCTCCCCTCTCTAACCCTCCCTCATTCCCTTGCTTTCTTCCTCCTTCCTTCCTTTCTTCTTTCTTTATGTATCTTCCTATGTATCTTTATGTATCTACCTATGAGTAATAAAATGAGATTATTATAGCACTTGGACATTTGCTTTAGACCAGAACTTTCTGGCAGAAAGAATTTGAAGTAGGTTAGAATCAGTCTTCAGTTAGACAAACAACAAGAAGTAAATCAAGTAAACACACACACACACACACACACACAACTACAAAAAAGTAGTAAAGGAGTAAAAAAATGATTATTAATCCTCAAGGATGGGAAAAGGAAAAAGGAGATAACAGTAGATGGGAGATTCAACACATTTTTTTGAAGAAAGTAGAGAAGAGGGTTACTTATCTTTGTGGAATGGATGGAGTTATAATTAAGTGCACATAGTTGTGAACTTTGATGTGAAATGAGCCAGTTCACTCTTGCAAATCCCTGAGGAGTTTGGCATTTGAGGCATATGTGGAAAAGGAGGATGAGACAACAGACTGCAAGAGGGGTTGATTCAAAGCCTGTATACAGAGTAGCCAGATCTTCAATTTCTCCTCCCACATCTGTGCTAGGGGCTTCAGTGGTGTCATCCTTCCTCTCCTGGTAGGACAGGGTTTAGACTGAGGAGAAGTTGTTATACCAGTCACTGGGAAAACAGTGGATAGAGTGGAGTGTGGAGCTGGGATACAGGCTAAAACCTCAGGGATCAAATGAGAATGGACACAGAAAGCTGTGAGATAATTCAGTTTCCTTCTCATGCTCAGATCCTGAAATGTCAGGAGCCAGAAATCTCTCCCCTGTCCTTTTTCTCTATCTGCCTCATCCTCACAGTAGAATGGAAGATTTGTCTCTGCAGAGAGGACATTCAGACATTGGGATTTGATGGCTCTCAGTGAATGCCAACCTTAAGGTCCTATCATTGTCCAAAGAAACCTCGAGAAAGCCCAGCCTTTGGACCCAGAATGGTACTCACTTTTAAATATGAAAACTCAAACTGGCAGACAGTTGGGGAAAGCCTCCAAAATGGGAGAATGACTGAAATGAAAAGAAAAAAGGGAATGTAGAGGAAACAGAGACATTGTGGATGGGAAAACAAAAAACCTTCAAGAGTTATAATTAATGGTCCCAGAAATAAGAGAAAATAATGCTTCTAAGAAAAAAAGACAAGATTGCTACTATAATGGACTACTCAAGAAAAATTTTTGGAAAAAGGTAATATAAATAAAAGACTGCAATATTATAATTGGAGAATTGCTAGAAAGTAGAATAAGTCAAAGTGATGGAAAACTGGAGAGAAAAGGATAAGAAAATTAGATGTGTGTGGTGTGTGGCTGGTTCAGTCAGTGGAGTTGTGAGTTTGAGCCCGATGTTGGGGTAGAGATAACTTGAAAATAAAATTAAAAAAAAAATTAGACGAATAATCCAACACTGACTAATGGTATTTTTAGGAAAAAAGTACAGAAAATGGAGGGTAGTATTGTTAGAGAAATAATACAAGAAAATTTCCAAATGTTGAAGGATACATGCTTCTAAATAGAAAAGGCTCTCAAAATGTCCAGTACAATGTAAAAATAACATACTCAGAAAGACATCTCAACACGATATTTCAAAACAACAGAGATAAAAAGAATATTCTAAATGCTGAGAGAGGACAGAGAGAGATGAAAGAGGAGAAAGGGAAGTGTGTGTGTGTGTGTCTGTGTGTGTGTGTGTGTGTGTTTGTGTGTGTAGGGAGGGGGGAAATCCAGGTTGCATTCCAAAAACCAAGAATCTGAATGTCTCAGGAGCAACCTTGGGTGTTAGAGGATGCTGAGTGCTAAAAATTCTGAGGAGATTATTTCCATACTAGAATTCTCTATCTGTTTAAACTACTAATGATTGAGGATGTTCAAAAATATGTTCAAAAATTAAAAATGAAGGGGGCACCTGGGTGCCTCAGTTAAGCATCTGACTCTTGATCTCACCTCAGGTCTCCATCTCAGGGTTGTGAGTTCAAGCCCCATGTTGGGCTCCATGCTGGGGAGTAGAGCCTAATTAAAAAAAAAAAAAAAGAAAGAAAAAGAAAGAAAGAAAGAAAGTAAAATTTCAAAAAGCATAAACTGGAATTCCAAGTAAAATTTGATTCATTCCCCATACTATACACTGACATGAATTCCAAATGAATAATAAATGTGAAAAAGAAAACCATAGACATCTAAATGAAAGCACAAAATTCCTTCATAATCTAGAAACAATATTTTTTCCACTATGCTTCATTTTATAGAAGCAGTGAGGGAAAAGTTTGGCAAATTTAACTAGATAAATAAACAAAAATTAAAAAAAAAACTTCCACCAATTCATGACAGTAAAGGCTATAAGCTAAAAAAATCATAAAGAAAAAACTGGAAAATATTTGCAAATTACAACACAAAGTAGTGCTACATAAAATGCTTAAAATAGAGAAACAGAAAGGTGAAAATGAAGTATAGAAAAATTGGACCAAAGATATGAATAAAAGGTTCACAGGAGGAAAAAGACCTTGACTATATTAAAATATGTTCAGTCTCACTTACTATAATAAGAGAGATGTAAAATTAAAAAAAAATTGAGATAGCACCCCTCACCTTTTAGGTGGATAAATTCCAAGGTTTTAATAATGTACTGTATTGAATAGGCCACAGGAAAATAGGTATTTGCAAGTGTCGGGTGGGAATACAAGTTGGTACAAGTCTTATGGAGGGGGATTGGGCAAAATCTAACAAAGTGACACATGCATTTTCACTTTGACCCAGTAAGGCCACTTCAAGGAACCCAAAGATATACTGGCAAAAGTATGAAGACATTTGACACAACTATTCATTACAATCCTTGGTAGCAGATGAATACAAATGCCTGTCTTTTCTACCTATCAGGAGAAAAATGCCAAATTTCTGTTGATACAGAACTGGTTGAATAAACTATGATATATACAGATACTAAGCTATTAGGCTTCTCAAAAAGGAACAAAGACATGTATATGCTACTCTGAAGTGATATATTGTTGACTAAAGAAAGGGAGGTTCACTGGAGTATGTATAAAACTCCACTTCTTATCTGCCTTTGGCTCATGTCATGATCCTGGAGTCCCAGGATCAAGCCCTGCATCTGACTACCCACCCAGCAGAGAGTCTGCTTCTCCCCCTGACCCTCTCACCTCTTGTGCTCTCTCATTCTCTCTCTCAAATAAATAATGTCTAGGGGGAAAAAAAACCCTCTTCTTTTAGCAAAAAAATAAAAAAAAATTAAAAAAAGAAGCTGTAGGAATGTATAATGTGTATAGACATTTTCCTTAAAAAAGGAAGTGAAGATATACCAAAGTGTTAAATATTTATCTATGAGTAGGAGGGGGGACATAGAGATGGTGGAGACACTCGGAATGCAGATAAGCTAAATGTGCATTTTATGCATTTGGAACCCCATGAATATTTTAGAAAATTATGAAACAAAATCAAATCAAAATAAGAAAAAAAGCAATTCCTAAAATTTAAAAGTGAAGTGAAATAAATGAAACAATGTGTATCAAGTTGTGGATTTACCACATGAGAAAAATTTTTTTCAAAGTCATAATGATTTGAATGTATCTTTCTAGTGTGACACATTTTCAGGAAATAAAAGAACTATAAACAAATCTTAACTTGTAAATAATCACATTACTAGTGATAATGTTAGCATTGTTATTCTGAAAAAAGCATTAGAGCAAACAGATAAAATTTTCATAGTAAAAGAGTATAAACATAAAGAATTGAAAATCAGCCCTCAGCTTGTTTTCTAGCTTTATCCACCGATAAAGTCTAGAAACTGTGAACTCCCAGTGGCAGTGAGCACATCTGGCCCCACACGGGGCCTCTAACTACCATATAGCACTAAAAGGAAGAAGGCCTCATTGGGAAAATGGCTGATTCTGACACTGGGGCAGGAAAGGTCCAATGAGCCTGAACCATCTTCTGGAATTAAAAGTAGCAAGTTTTCTAAGGTCACTGCAAGACTAGTGACAAAAATCTCCTCAGTTAACCCAACCAGAGTCAGGATAACTTAAACACTGAAAAAAGAAAAAAAGCCAGAGGATTAAAATATATTAAATATGTTAAAATTTATGAGTTCATTATGATATTAAAAAATAAAAATATCATTTACCACTTTTGGGAGATGTTAGAGAAAAAAATCCATTATTCTACAAAGCGATAAATAAAGGGAAAGAATCAAACATTTTTGTGAACTTTCCTGTACAAATACATGCTTTAACATAAGCAAATAGCTGAAAAGAGGAAATTCTTTTTAGATTTCAAGCTAATAAATATATTAGAACTGAGCCCTGTAGAAATCACCTTCTTGCAATCCCTAATAACATAGGCAATAACCATCTATGGCTACCAAAATTGGATTGTCAAGTTTGCAATTTCCAAGCCCACTGGTAGTCTTAACATCACAAAAAGAGAGGCAGCTAGACTTATTTAAACAACACAAAACCACAGACACACACACACACACACACACACACACACACACACACACACAGAGAGAGAGAGAAACAAACCCTGAATCTAAGTCTTCATTTCTAAGAACCTGGTATTTTAAGAAATATAGGGTGCTGAGAAGCAAGTTCAACAATATCTCAGGGATATAATCAGCAAAATCCAGAATGTGGGGAATGGCAGAATGAGTACACTTCCATAAATAAACAGCAAAAAACATAGTCAAGGAAGGAACATTAGAATACAAGACACTTTGAATCCTATGAACCAAACATAATTGCGGAAACAAAAAATTTAAAAGGAGAGATAGAAAGCAAGTCATGACATCAGGGAAATTTACTTACTTTATCTATCTATCATCTATCTTTCTATCTATCTATCTACCTGTGTATTATTATTATGTATTAAAATATTATTTATATTTTATTTATTTATTAGAGAGAGAGAGAGAAAGAGAACATGAGCGGGTGAAGGGCAGAGGGAAAGGCAGGTTCCCCTCTGAGTAGGGAGCCCCATGTGGGCTCAGTCCTAGGACCCTGGGATCATGACCTGAGCCAAAGGCAGAGGCTTAACTGCCTGAGCCACCTAGGCGCCCAGACAGGGGGAAGCCTAAAGAGTGGTAGCGTATTTGGCAGTGGGAACTTCTTGTTCTTTTAAGTGTGAAAATAAAACTGTGTTTATGTCTTTAAAAACCCCTATCTTTTAGAAGCATTTCCAGTGGAAATAACAGAGGTGGGCCTGAGGTCCACCTATCCATTTGTTTTGTCTCTGACACAGAAGAACGTGACCGCCGGTGACTTCTGTGTCAGTGCAGAAGTCAGGGACCTGTGAGTGCCCATACAAAATGTGCTGATTGTCACAGACTTGTGGGGACTTTTATAAACCATATGTGAATAGACCTAAATCTGCTTTGAATTACTTTATATTTTTATGCTATTCCAGAGGTACTGGGAGGTATCGATTTGGGAGATATTTAGTTTTTACAGAGATCAAATGAAATAATAAATGCAAAAGACGATCAAAATTGCAAAGCATGAAGACATAAATTCTTGTAATTACCTGAAGTAATAGACACCCTATTTTATATTTATCTCTCTAAGGCTTTAAGCTACAGCTTCTTGTTCTAGTATTTTGAACTTCTGGATGTGATAGAAAAAGTTTGGGGGAGGTGCCTGGGTGGCTCAGTTGGTTAAGCCTACGACTCTTGGTTTCAGCTCAGGTCATGATCTCAGGGTCATGAGATCGAGCCCTGTGTCAGGGCTCCATGCTCAGAGCGGAGTTTGCTTGAGATTCTCTCTCCCTCTCCCCCTGTGCCTCTTGCTCATGCTCTCTCTTAAAGTAAATAAATAAATATTATTTAAAAGAAAAAGAGTTTGGATTTTAGATTTGGAGACATCCCACTCACTTCTAATTCTAGTAGGGGTATGTGGTGATTAGGGGAAATAGGGTATTTAAAAACTTTGAGTCCCAGCTTCTTCACCTGTGAGCTAGACATAATTAAACCCATATCTGTGATCTTAATTCTTCCTGGGAATCATATATGTAAGCCTCTGACACACAGTACGTCCAATACATTCTAGGCATCCTGTCCAACCCTTTAATAATCAAATTATAATAATATACAAAAGAAATAACCAAAGTGTAGCCTTTATTGCAATTTAAAAATTCCTAATTAGCAAATCCTCTATGTGTGAAGACCAGGTGGGCTATCTTGTAGTTATCTCTTGGAAAAGAAAGATTTGCTTTATCTTTGATCGTGTAGTTGCTCATATTATGACATGGTCTTGCAAGTAATTTTTTCCCTAAACAACAAAGTACTTTTTTTTTTAAAGAAGACCAATGATCCTTAAATCATTTCCATCAATGCTAGCTTGTGATGCTTAGAGAAATCATCTGATGAAATTATTAAAATAAAAGAAGAGCAAATATATTAGTAATTTAGTCATTATTTCTGAAGGTATAATCTCACAACGGTAAGTGTTTGATGTCACTGGAAACAACTTTAAAAGGCAGTACTGATGAGTGGTTAAAGTTTTAGAGAGAATATATCACAAATTATAGTGTTCTAATGATTATGATTATAATTACAGGATGAATGAAATGATGTCTAGTCCCAAGTGCTGTGTGAGTGGGAACTTGTGAGTTGGAACATGATTTCTGGTTGAAGCATCATTTGTGGCTTCAGAAGTTCCCCATCTCGGATGGCTTCAGTGGCAGTGAGAGGATGTGCTTTGTAAAACTGTGCGAGATGATTCAAAATGTGACTTAAATAATGGAAAAGTTACTCCTACTAGAGGTGCACATGAAGAGTTTAATTGTTTCATGAAATGTGAGTGAGAGCAGCATTATTTCTAAAATAACATTTTACTTTATTTAATTTGAGACTTTTAAATATGTATGCATAACTAAATTAAGGAGTGTTATTAAATATTATATGGGATACTAATGACAGAGAATTGCTTTTTCATAATCATAGTGTAATTTAAATCTTTTCAGGCTGTCCTTCAATGATTACCACTTTCCATGCTCTCAGCCATTAACATTTTCTCATTCCAGATTTCTTCTAATTCCTCAGTCTGCTTCCAGACGTGGAGCAGCTTGCAGAGCCTTGCCTTTCCAAGTCTATCGACTGGCTCTGTTTTCTGGGTAAATGCTAAATGTGTTCTGCTTTCCATTTTACAATACCCTTTTGGATAACACTCATCATTTTGTTGACCTTCGCGGCCACAGCACATTGGGCTGACGTCCTCAGCAGTCTACAATAAATTCTCAAATCCGTTTCCTAGATCACCACCGAGTGTTCGCAACCTCTTGTCTCTGGTTAAGGTCTGGATGATCTCTACCCAATTGTATTGCCTTTCATTGGGTTTGCGTGCCATGAAGCTCACCTACAGTATCAGTGTCAACCCACTGGGGACCCAGCACATGTTTAATCCAATCCCTTTGTTTTATGTGCAAAAATACGAAAAGTTTGTCCAGAGAGGTTAAATGATTCATTCGCAGTCACAGCTGCTAGCTCGAAGAGGTGGGGCTGGTGCTCTTCTCCTTCTTCTCAGTCCATGGAGGGTTCCGACGACGTCACACTTTCAGGAATTTGCGTAACAAAAGGGAATTGTTGGCCTCCGGTCCAAGGTGGGATTTTCCAAGGAGGCCATAGGAACTCTGTTAAGGATGGTTTGGAGAAGGCAAGGAGAGCAAGTGATAGATGAAACCCACACACAGGCCCAGCATCGTAGGGCTATTCTGCATCTGCTTAAGGTTTATTCCCTCTACATTTCCAAAAAATGGCATTTGCAAAAATGAAAAGCAAGGGGTTCGTATCCAATATCCTGATCCAAAGTTCAGTTTATCATCCCTGAGAACCTAGGCATGTCAATGAAACACAGTGAGCCTCGGTTTACTTTCCTTATTTCTAAAATGGCAAACCAGGAATCCTCTCCAACCTGTTGAGGAGACCAAGGCAAACGAAGCCATACAGGTGAGCAAACAGATCCACATGAGACTATTTCCCGCAGAAATACCAGCAGCTCTGGTGGTCGCTCTCCCCTCTCGACACCTGTGCCTCAGAAGGGATGTGATTCGGGTAGCTTCATATTGCTGGGGCACATAACAGACTGCTTTCTGCTGGGAGGGGCCCCTGGAACAGAGGACCTCATGCTTTTCTCTGGACGCATCTTCTCTGGGGCTAGGTGTTCAGAGAATATGTTTTTAAGTGGAGAGGATTACCACGTTCCCATTTATGTGTCTGTCTGCAACTGGGGAGACTGATTTCAGCTTGTCCTTAGGCATTGGGGAGAAGCATTGGGTGCCTCTCTCTGTTCTGTTGTGGGGAGCAATAACCCCAGAGACAATGTGTGCCTGGAAATGGCTGCAAACTCGTGGTGCAGTTCCCACTCAGGGCACCCTTTCCGAGTAAATCAGGTGAGATTTTCATTCATTCATTCATTCATTCATTCATTCACTCACTCACTCATGGATTCAAGCTCTTTTTAATGCCTCCTGTCTTGCAGAGACTAGTGCCAGCTTGTGAGGATACAACAGTGTGATCCAGTCTCTATTTTCAAAGAGCTCCTCTAGGATGTGAGGGCAATCTGGCTGTGACATCTGTCACTCCCCGGATCGCCAGGGTTGATTTGGCAGATCTGGCTGGCTAGGTGGCTGTCCCCTCCTCCCTTCCTCACCACTCCATCTGCATCCCTTCCAAAGCTGCACACTTGGTCAAAGAGGATGACCTTCCCGCATACAGGAGGACCATTTTTGGTCTAGGGTATATGAGTCCCTGTGTTCCCCCATCCAAACCTCCAAGCAAGCTCTGAAGGAGCCCTTCTCAGTGGCAGCAGAGAGTTAGCAGTTAACAGCATGGGTTCTGGGTTCAGATCCTACAGCAGCTCTGACTGGTGATGTTGGGAAGTCACAAGACCTCTGTCTCCAGTTTCCTCGTTTGTAAAATGGAGATGACAGGAGACTCTGCTTATAGAGGGACTCTGAGGGTAAAGTGAGTTCACATTTGCAAAATGCCTAGAACAATGCCTAGTACCTAGTAAATGTGAAAGAAGTTTAAGTGAATTAATAAATATGCAGTAAGTCAGAGGAGAAGACATATAAGCAAATAAAGAAGTGACAGAGTTTTCAAAGTCTTTCATCCTTTCTGACTCCCCATCTAGCGGCTCAGTCTCCTCCCTCATGTCAGTCTTCCTTCCCCTGGGCGAGATGTCCTAATGTAAGGATTCCGCAAGCAGTGCTAGGAGAGGTATCCCTGTGAGCAGGCTGGAAATACATTATCTCTTTTCTAAACTTATTATGTCTGCTCTGCTTGAATGCAGGACATGAAGGATATCTGGGATAGGATGGAGGTGGGGTTTGTGTAGGTGCAGTGAGTGGGAGTGAGAGAAAATCTGTGAGAAGGGGAAAAGGAATATGAGCTCTCCAGGTACCGCAAAGTGGGCTGAGAGGTAGCCTGAGATAAAGAGTAAAGAATGGCACCTTTGCATCCCTCCTGGGCCCCCAGACGTTCTGTGCTCAGAGCCACCTCACAGCACAAACTTGAGGTCCATGAGGGAATGGCACCCCCTGGAGTTGTACAAGCTGTGGTTCTGTGTGTGATGAACTAATGGTGAGCGGACTTCTTGCTGTTGCTGGTAGGCTCTGCTCAGATGCCTTTATCAGGTAGAGGGGTAGATTACAACTTGACTATCATGTGAGAAGGGTTATAATAGAAAGACATGGAAGGTGCTGTAGGAACACAACAGGGAAAGAACCTAAGTTGGTCTGAATGAATTCGTGAATGTTTTCAAAAGATGTGATAGCCCAATTCCAGAATGAGGACAAGCTTCCATCAGACACTTAGCATTCATCAAACCTTGTCCTTGGCCCAGAAGGTCACCCAGCAGTGCCAGAGAGGAGAAACTTACCATCTTGTTTTGGAAACGTGATTTCTATAAAGAATCACTGGTCTATAATAAAGAGCGGTCCTAATAAAGGGTTAGAGAAAGACACGAGTCATGTGGAAGAGGTGTTACGTCAGTTCTGTGTGTGTTCGAAAGGCATACCACGATCCAACTGAGATAATGGAGAAAAAAATCTGCTCAGTGTAAGGAAGGCTGTGTAGCGGTCAGAAGCCATTCAGACATGCAATGACCGGCCTGTGGTGGGAGCGAGCCCCTCCCTTGCCATTGTGTTTAATTGAAGGCAGGGAGCTTGTATGTGTATGTGTGTGGGGAGGTTGTTAGTAATGATAACTATGGAAAAAGTAAATCTCTAATGTCAGTTTCTTAACGTAATTTAAGATTCTTTCCTGTGGGGCACCTGGGTGTTCAGTGGGTTAAAGCCTCTGCCTTTGGCTCAGGTCATGATCCCAGAGTCCTGGGATCGAGCCCTGCATCGGGCTCTCTGCTCAGTGGGGCGCCTGCTTCCTCCTCTCTCTCTGCCTGCCTCTCTGCCTACTTGTGATCTCTGTCAAATAAATAAATAATAAAAAAAGATTCTTTCCTGTTCATGTAGAGTCCGTGTGAGTGCTCATGTTGGTAGGTAACTTTCTTCCTTGTGGTGATTCAGGGCACCTGCTGTCTTTGGCTCCACCATCTTCCCTGAGCTTCAGTGTCCTCTGAGTCAGGGAAGAGATGGTGAAGAGGGAGTAAGGAGAGCTTTTACTCATCCATCTGTGCTCAGAAGTGACATACATCACTTTTGCTCACATTATGTTGGTGATAAGTGGTAATATGATTCCTCCAGGATACAAGACTGGGGAATGCAGTCTCTGATTAGGAGGCCACATCTCAGTTACAGATCTGTGCCGTGGAAAGGACCCCAGTTTTGATGAACAGCTGGCCATCATTGCATTTGAACTGAAGCCTCAGATGAGAAGCTCACTGGATGACTGTTAAGGTCCCTCAGAACTTGGAATTCTATGGTTCTGTTAGGTCCTGATCCCATTTCTAGTTCATTTGTGTTTTGGGGCAGGTCACTTATCTACTTTGAGCTCAGTTATTTGGCCTGTGAAATGAGCTGAACAATTCCATTTCAGTTTACAAGGACTCAGGGTCCTTGTGAGATTCAGATGACATAACCTCTGTGAATGTGTTTCCTAAATTTGAACTTGCTCTGAAGATACAAGGCATTATATTTAAGCAGTTGATGCAAACTTAGCCTTGACTTGGGCTTAGAGTTGAGCTTAGGTACTTCTTCCATGTGTCCTTGAAAGATTATTATAATGCTCTGATACAGGAACATTTTGTATGACTTATGTTTCTGTAGTTCTGTGTTTCATTTGAATGATTCTGAAGTATTCTTCTAACTCCAGAAAGGAGAACCATGGAAACTGTACCATCACTGTGCCAAAGAATCTCTTTGCCTGCCATGTGATTACATCTATCCCTTCAATATCGGGTACTTGGTAGGGCATAGAAAGATGGGCTATTAGTTTTGAACAACACTTTGAAGTTTACATGGGGGATAGATAGATGCGAAAGTGTATGAGGTTTATAGACAGACAGATGACATAGCTATTGTTACTATTATTCCACTATTGCAGTGGAACTTAGGTAAATAGAATGTAGGGGAATGAATGTTTTAGTTGGATCTTCTGTTTAACTGTGATATGCCATACACGATATTCTGCATCTTCAGAGGAGAAACCTAAGAGGAAACAGAGAAATTACCTACTCCACTCTCTTAGTTAACAGATCAGGTCCAGGCCCAGAGTGTCACTGAAGATTACAAAACCAACTTCTGGTGGCCTTGCACTAATGGTGATAGAAGAGGTACATTTTGATCTGAGGTCTATAAAATTTAATGCAGCTCTTCCCAATATACCGTAGTATGTATTTTCCCAATGTTTTGACATTTATAGTGTTTTGGAGTAGCTGCAGATATAAAAGGCACAGACTGGGCAGAGTGTACACATGCTGCAAAAATTCTAGAAGTTTTCTCTTTTGGGTAACTCTTTTATATAAAGTTGTTTTCTGCCATTTGATGATTTTTTACTCATTTCTCCTTCACTGAGGATTCTGGAAAGCTGCTTTTTAGTTTATTGATGTGTTAATGGTATCCCTAGTAGTTCTGATACCAGCAAGCTTCGTGTCCCACTCTGAAGGTATGGATTAGGTTGTAGCAGGATAATGGAACTGGAAATAACAAAGCACTGAGATGATAAACCCCATAAAATAGAGAGATAAGCAGATGGTGGTAGATGGAGAGACAGGAGGAATTAGAAATTGTCTGGGACTCTGGAGTTCTCATTGTGCCCTTTACATTCTATATTTAACATTGGATGGCAGATCAAGGTTGCTAAGAGTAAGAAGCTGGAGCCCGGCCAATCCATGGTATCAAAGCCATGCACTCTGCCACCCCACATCTCCAGGCTGTTCACGTGAGGACGATGGATGACAGCAGAATTCCAAAGAAATTACTTTGCCCTGAGCTGAGAGGACAACTGTCTATAACTCTTCTCCAGGAGGTCAGAGGAAGCTCTCTAAGGCTACATCTACGTACACAGAAATGGTGGGCACAGTTGCCAGTTGCCCCAATACTGTGGATAAAAAGTACGGGTCAGGGTGGAAGTAATCACAGTTGGGGGTTCAAGGGCTCTGGGGGCTGAGTTGTGTGTGCACATGCACATATGTGTTCATGGATGTGTGTGCACACATGAGTCTATGGGAGTATAGGCATTCAAAAGAGGCACATAGCACTTTTGTGCCCAGTGTTATGCATACATGTCTTGATCCTAGCCCCCATTTTTTTTTTTTAAATTTACCACGAAACAGTGCTGATGGTCAAAAGTAGTTTTCTGTGCGGCAAATGGAGCATACCTACGAGCACTGCTGTGCCAGCTTCTGCAACATCTGATGGCAGCCACACAAGAGACCCTGAGCCTGAACCAGCTGGCTGAGCCCTTCACAGTTCTTGACCCACAGAAACCATTAGATGTTATAAAATGTTGTTTTCTGTTTTAAGCTACCAAAGATGGCATGATGTGTTATGAGCAAGAGAGTCCAAATACACTTCCCTAAAGACTTGTTCTTGAGTACATTTAATAATGATTCATTTTACTATACTGAGTTAACCTCTTCCTGTGATCTCAAATATATTCTTAAAAAATGTATTTTTTTAAGATTTTATTTGCTTATTTGTCAGAGAGAGAGCACAAGCAGGGGGAGGGGCGGAGGTAGAGGGAGAAGCAGAACCACCACCCCCAGCTGAACGGAGAGCTGGATGTGGGACTTGATCCCAGGACTGAGCCACCCAGGTGTCCCATTGAAAATGTTGCTTTTAACCTCTAGCCTCAAGTTTCACAGGTCAGACTAGATAAGGTCCAGGGGAGAACGGGCGTGGTTTTCCCTCAGCATCTGTCATTGTTGCTTCATTGCTGTGTGTGTGTGTAAGTTTTCCACAACTAAGCAGAACAGATACATCCCACACGATGCCCTTGCTAGATCCTCAGCCTCGTTTGCACATGTGGATGATTGTAACTCCATTGTCTGTTCTCCACATAACAGCTGGTGATGCTTGAAACACAAAATCAGACTCGTGATACCATCCAGCTTAACACTCTCCAGTGACTTCCATCCCTCTTGGGGGCAAATCCTACTGCCTTTCTACGATCTGGAAGTCTCACATTGTTTGGCTTCCACTTACCCTCTTCCACTAACTTCTGCCACATCTTCCCTTCACCTAACTCTGTCCTCATTAGCCATCTTCCCAATTCCTGCACAAACTTAGTGTCCACCATCAGGGCTTGATCATTGGCGGTGTCCTCTGTTTCATGCTCTTGCTCCTGCTGTTGGCATGACTCACCCCTTACTCCATTCAGGTTTCTGCTTCAGTGTCTGTTCCTGTGAGTGCCCTTCTCTTCCCATCTTACGTGGAGTGGCTCCTACCACCTTGATACTCTCTTTGGTGCTCTCTGAACTTTCTGTGCTTTGCGATTTTCCGTAACACTCATTACGAAGTGAAATTGTATCATGTATATAACAGGTTGTATGATGAAAGGTGTTCTGTTGTCTTGGATTTATCTGAGGTTGCAAAGGGGAAAGCAAAAAGTGTTAATTGCTTATATACTTTAAGAACAAGTGTCAGAACTTCTAGTATATCTGTGAGAGGGGACTTTAAAATTGTCCAGCAACCCTTACCCCTTCACCCCTCTCAAGGGCAGGTAAGCAGAGGTGAGATGATTGATGAGAGGAAGGACCCCCATAAAGAGGATTGCCAGTGGCCGTGCTGGGCCTTGACTCCCTCTCTCTGGGGGAGGGAGAATTTCCTCTTTAACATAAGCCAACTACATGGTCTTCAAGAAAATTACTCAGCAAATGTGACCCCTGTCCCTGGATTTTGGAGGAAGTGGGAGACTGGTGGATGCAGAGATGGGTGCCAGATTCCTTCCTGTTTAGACCCAAGGTGGGACTCTGAGGGGCTGGCTGGAGCCACAGGGCAGGGCCACAGGGAGAGCAAGCTTCATTCATGGACGGTAGTACTCACACCTTCCAGATCAGGTTAGTCTGAATAATGTAACCAGCTTTGAGTCTTCTTGAGCAAGCTCTTACCTAAGATGGTTTCCTGCAGCCAAAGGCACCCATGGAAAGGCTGGAAGGGTAATGTTGACTATCACTGGAGGGATCTGTATGGGAAGAAGGGTGAGTGGGTGAACAGGGTCAGAGTAGTCATGAGTTGGGAGGTCACTTGTTTGGGAGGCAAGACTCTTGCCAGGAAATGCTCCTGAGAGAGGTCCTTAGTGAGATGAGAACATCAAAAGGCCTCCAAAGTACCCCCAAGAGAAAGGGCCAGACTGCAGTTCTGTGGAACTCCCCTGTCCTGCCCTCTAGCTGTCCTGACTCCCTCTCTGCATCCCTCTCCCTCCTTCCTCCCCACCAGCCTTGAAGGAATCTGAGACAAAAAAATCAGGAGTGAAAAGGACTAAAGAGACAGGAATGCATTTCTCAGCCCAAGATAGAAGACACGCTTAAACCCCAAAATCAATATCAATAATATTTGATATTAATTTGGATTAATCCTTAAAATTTCTGAGAATGAGACGGTTCAATAAGACCTGAAAATGGTGAGAAATGCTTCACTAGGTGCCCTAGATTTCACCCAGGGTCAGGAAGAAAGCTTCAGCATAGTGAATTTAAATGCGATCATGATGATTAAAAATAAAAGAAAGATTTTGCTTCACAGTCCACTGAATTCAGGTGGTTAGGTAAACTTGTTACACACACACACACACACACACACACATACACACACCCCTTCTTTATTAAGCATTTTCTGCCTCTCAGCCCAGAAAGTGAACTCCATGAGGGCAAGGCCTTTGTCTACCTCTGTTCAGTGTTGGATCCCAGGGTTTAGAAAACTTGGAGGTGCTCGATAATTCTTTTCCTTGAAAAATGAATTCTAGAGGATTATAATCACTATTTTGAGCTAGATATTATAATTCCTTACTGTAGAGATATTCTGGCTTTGACTCCCATAGAAAACACATCCCTGTAGAGTCTGATGAACTGGGTGGAGAGGACGAGTGGGGTAGAAACTAGAAAGATCTGGTACAAATGCACTTCCCGGCTGTGTGTGTGTCTGATGGGGGCAATTAAATGCTTTGAACCTCATTTTCCTTGTCTGTGGAATGCGGATTCCATCACTTATCTGACAAGGTCATGGTGAGGATGATATCCAAAATGTGTACTCCGTTTCTGGTTCATTGTGCCGCCTAACTGTTCATTCTCCCCTCCTGCAGAAAGAATATTGCCTTGTTAGTTCCTGCTAAGGTTTTTCTGGTAGACAGAGCCATTGAACTTTTGAATTCCGAGGGGTGACTGTGATTTGCAGCAGGAGCAGTGTTTTCTCTGGGAGTTCTCTGGCCTCAGAGGTGATGGATGGGCACCTCTCAGGCATAGTTCCTTGATCAATAAGCCATAAAGCCTCAAATTATTTTGTTAGATCCATTGATCAAATCCATTGAATTTGTCCCAACTCTTTTATTGTTAAGGCAAGGACTGGTGATGTTCAGTTTCTCTCTTTGTTGCATTCTTCCTTCCATTTGGCTCCGGGGTACTGTGCAGCAGTGTGAGAAGGGTAGAAGTGGGGATAGAAGTTACTGCTGCCACACAGTGCAAGAAAAAACCTTCTTTTGGTCGTCCGTTTTGGAATGAAGCAATGTGGGTTCTTTCTTTCATCTTTGAAAGGGTTCCTCAGTATATTGGCTTGGGAATGCCTTTGCTGTTCTTGTACTCATTCATTCATTCATCTGTCCAATCATTTGGCAAATATTTAATATGTGCCAGGTACCATGGATGGTTATAAATTTGCATGGCTATTTGTTTTTTCTTTAAGGGCCACCGGGGCTCAGATTCCTGGGAAGCTGCAGGATTTGCTAGGTACATGGCACATGGCATATCCTCAATTTTTATTGTTGGATGAGTGGATTGAACTGCTTCCGGAGCAGTTGGCTGGGTGGAGCTTTTATTCACTCATTTAACAATCATTTACTGAGTATTTCCTAATGCAATTAATAATGCCCAATTTTCAAAGTGGTCTTGGCGATAGAAGATTATATGGAAGCCTCAGCACACGTTCAGTACACAGTCCTGATAACTGGTAGATATTATCATTGTTGTCTCTTGAGAGATTCGAATTAAGGCAAGGGACTGTCACTTCCTCTGTATTGGTTGATTTATTTCAGAAAATCCTATTGCTGAGAATCTTTGACTCCTATACAATAAATGGAATGATTCAATTAAGTATATTCTTAGTATCTTACTTGACTCCTTCTTCCTACTCTGTCCCCTCAACACGTGGAGAGTTATTTTTATTTAGTTCAAGAAGAATACCACCATCATAGAATTACCCAGCCCTCAGGGATCCTAAAAAGGAAAGGTGTAATCAAGTCTTATCTTAGTGAGTAAAGCACACTCATGCTTGGAAGTAATGACATTTAGCTCGCTGTACAAGGCCAGCTGCCTCAGGGAGCTGAACATCCCCCCAAACCGCTGCCCAATGAGGGGTTTATTCACTTTCCTTAAAAGTGAATCCAATATTTAGTAATTCGTTTATTTGTGCTGTTTAGAGAGTAGTTTTCCACAGGAGACTTCCAACAAAGAACTAAAATTGCATGTACTTTTAAATATTTTGTGTTAAAAATTCAAAAAAACCCACAAAACCCTGAAACTTCTTTTGATGTTATCCTTCCTCCTTTTTATCCCCCCTTTCCTTCTTTGCTTATCCCACTTCAACCCACACAAATAATTTTCAGATGCCTTCTCTCCCTGTAGCACTGTGCTATCTGTGTCTTCTCCAGGCTTTTGCTCATGACTTTCCTTTTCCTTGCATGCAGTCCCTGCCTTCCCTAATCCAGGAGTCCCACAAGGACTCAGTTCCAGTTTGGGGTCTTTCTGATGAATTTCCATATCTCCCCGGGCTTACTCATTAATACACAATTCACTCTGGATGTTAAGTACATATATACCAGCTTGTTTCCCCATTAAACCCTGTTGCCTGAGGGTGAGAACACCAGCTTATAATTCTGGTGTTCCACACAGTTTCTGACATTTGGTAGTCGCTCCTCAAATATCTGTGGAACGGATGGATGCACGATCGAATGACTGGCCGAGTACTTGCTGGGACGAGAAGCACAAAGAGAGCAAAGCATGAAGTACTTACCTCCTACTTGGGGAAATGAGGTACTTCCTTTCATGAAAAGAAGAAAACTACACATAAGAATCTTGGCAATATTTTACTCCAAGACCTGGTGCGTTTTAACTGCAAAATTATGGATAAATAAGCCAAGTGCTCTTGTTTCATAGAAGAGAGAGTATATGTGAGTTGAAATGGTGACTGGCTTCCTAGAGGAGATGGCATTTGGGATGAGTCTTAAAGGATGCTTCAGGGTTAAATAGAATCATAGAAATCCGATAATTGGCACTGAAAGTAATGAATTATGTAATTTCAAGTTGTCCAGTTTTAATTTCACTAAAATCGTATCCCATGCTGGAAAATTAAGAGGTACTGCTGTGGATATGCAATGGCTGTGAATGGAGCACGTTGAGTAACATTTTCTATTCCATGGGTCCTGTTAGACTTACTGTCAATATTAATAAGAAAATGAATGGAGTCTATAGACGTATAGATTCTGAATTATGTAATACTCATTTGGAAAAAGTCCCCGAAATCCCCATGTTTTATGACTTTTTTTCGCAATGCTAAATGTAGACAAGAAAAACTTTCTATACATTTATCTGCTTTGTTTTAGAAAGTTCCACAGATTTTCATAAATTGCATGAAAGGCTGTGATTTGGGAAATTTATAGAGGCAAAGAAGGGTTCAGAGCTGCAAACCTATGATAAGTGAGCAGTGGATAACTGAGGGGATAAGTTATGAGGAACGACATCATTATGGGGTCAGAAATTGTAGACTTATTGTTAAATGAGGCATGGGATGCTGTCATTGCCAAAGTTTTAAGTTAATTGCTGGCACCTCTTTTTGTGCATTTGATCAGACGTGAGAGGGAGAAATTCTTCTTACCCTTCACCAACTGTCAACAAGCCGCGTGAAATATGCGTCTTGAGAGTGGATGCAAACCTTTTTTAGTTAGAGAAGAACGTGATGCAATGATTTAAACATTTGGAAAACATACCTCTTTCCCTACTGTACTTTTATTTTATGTTAAAGTAACGTACTGATGGTGTGCTCGGAAGGTAACCCTTGGACCGTCTTTGGGAGATTTTCTTCATCGTGACAGGAAAGCAGTCCATGGTCATCTCTGACTTCCCTGTTCATGGATCTTCCCGTCTGTGAATGCTCTGTGACACATTTTCCAGCGCGGGTGGCCTAACGAACCCTGTTGCCTGGTAAATCTTAGAACTATTCCTCCCTGCTCAGGAAATGAAGAAATCATTTGAATATGAACCCACACAAAAATGCAAGTCTGCAAGTCAATGCCTTGCAGAACTAAGAAACTATAATGTGGTATGTTTTCAAAGCCCTCTAGCAGAATGAATGGATTCTTTTATATCCCTATAGCCATTTTTACCAACTTCTATTATAACATTTATCACATTTTATTATGTTTTTTTCATTTGTTTGTCTGATCCCTTAGGCCTATGGGAGCTGACTGTAAAGGGAGCTTTTAAATTCATTTTTCTTCTCTTGGCCCCCAATTCTATGTCTGCTAGTCAATAACTTTTTTGTTGAATTAATTAATGAATAAAATACAAATGATTGAATAAATAAGGTTTTTGCATGATGGAAGCCAATATATGGCTTCTGTTAGGATATAGAGAATTGACGATAAATAACATTTTACAGCATTTAAAGCTGTAAGTAGTCTTTTTTTAAAAATTTTTTTTAAAAGATTTATTTATTTATTTGACTGAGAAAGATCACAAGTAGGCAGAGAGGCAGGCAGAGAGAGAGAGAGAGAGAAGCAGAATCCCCGCTGAGCAGAGAGCCCGATGTGGGGCTCCATCCCAGGACCTGAGATCATGACCTGAGCCGAAGGCAGCAGCTTAACCCACTGAGCCACCCAGGCGCCCCTAAAGCTGTAAGTAGTCTTAGAGAACATCCAGTACAATGTTTTTAAGCTTTTTTTTTTTCTCTTTAAGCGAAGGAATTATGATGTTATCAAGAATTACTTTGGATTTTATAAAGTATGAGGCAGAGGAAGTGTGAAACTGACCTTGGTGAAGAAGAACTGTGTAGGCCAGTTTCCCATCCCCTTGGCCACTCCACTGGCCGGACCAGAGCTCCGTCCCCAACATGGCACCTCACGTCTCTGTGGAGAGCACCATGGGGACTACGTTGCTGGTATGGACTTAGGGAGTTTCCTACAAGGCCAGCATTTATGGAAGTTCCTCAAGGTTATTCTTGAAGTGAAGAGTGGAACTCAGGCCTCCTGAATGAACACTGCTTTTTCACCTATATCATGTTTTTACCTCATCATTATTTCTGTGGTTGTTTCAGATCCCTCTTACTCCTGCTCCCCTTCAATGAGACAAAGGAAAGATGGCAGACTGTTACGTCAATTAGTTTAAAAGGAGCCCACCCATGTGACTTAACTGCCATCATCTGAAGTACTCTTCTGGCTTCTCTTCTAGCAGACAGTCATCCTGAGTGGGAGACCCTGTGGTGTGGCTGAGACCTTATTGGACAGGATGATTTTCGAGGCCCACACATGATTTCTTAACCTGAACTTGCATTAACTCTCCCATGGGCCAGAGTGGTTCAATCAGTCTGGTCTGTGTGGTCAAGGGGCATTTGTGTAAGAAAAAGAACAAAAATCCATAGAGAATCCAAAAACTGGAGAGCAGCTTGGCATCTCTAGCTCCTCTTTTCTCTTCCAGACTTTCACCTGGGCCTTCTAAAAGGTAGCCAAAATGACGGTCTTATCTCATTGGGTAGAGATGCAAACAGCCACTGTGAGAATGAGGACAGTAATGATGAGGATAACAGTGTTGACAAGTTGAAGTGCATGTCTGAGTTAGAGTATGAAATGCTGTGTCCTGTGGCATCCTTAAAGCAATCCTGTGTGGTAAGAAAGCAGGCATATGACAAAGTGACGAAACTGGACATGAATGCTGAAAGGACTTATAAGACTTATCCAAGTGGACACAGTAAGTGGCAGAAATGGGAACAAACTCAGGGCTCTTGCCTCTATACATATAACCAAGACAGGACAGTCTTTCAGCTGCAGGAAAACAGCTAGTGGCTTTCAAGTAATTTTCATATAAGTCTCTGTGACACTACAGTGGTTAATCCTTCCTCCCTTCTTCCTGCTCTTTCCATCACTTCTTCACTGTCTCCGTAAGGACTCCACTGGGGCCACTGAACGCTATGAATGTGACACACAAATGTGGGAATGATGGGAAAGTCAAGGTCCAGGAGAGGGAGTGGAAGATCAGAGACGGGTGGCTAAGCAGCCCTAGTGCCATGGAACAGGCTCAAGCCTGGAGGGGAATCTAAAACTGGACACGTGAAGGTGCCACAAGGGGACCACAGAAGGGGCCGGCATAGAAGTGTCCCAAAGGATGCCGGTTCTTCATGGCCATTGCTCCCACGAGCTCGTAGCAGTGTCTGGTGGGGCTGGGGTGGCTGTTGGCCACAAGCACACACTTTCAGAAAGAAACAAAATTGGTACAGAAAGGGCTGGGCAGGGAGGCTGGATCCCATCAGCACTTCCATGTCTGCCTCTCATTACCTCCACCCAACGAAAACCTCAGTGAAGTAGAGCAGTTGCTCCACTTCTGCTTCCCCCCCCAGACTCATGCAACTTCGCTTTTGCCATGTCCAACCCAGAACTGTGCAGAAAAGGAGATACTAAGATACATGGTGCCCGGCATAAAGCAACTGACTGTAGAGCAATCCAGCATACGCCTCCTCGCTCTTTTGATAACACAATTTTGTGCAAGATATGCCTTCTATACAGAGTCAACTCCTGAAACCTTAAAACTTCTAGAAAAAAAAAAAACACAAGAGGATATCTTTGTTGACATCGGGGCAGGCAAATATTTCTTAGAGAAGACCCTGAAAGAAATACCCATAAAGGGAAAATGGAAAAATTAGAAATTGTCAAAATTTTAACTTCTCAGAAGAAAACACTGTACGAATGAGTGCATAAACACAATACAGTATAATGTACTACATGTGAAAAAAATCAATAGGGAAGCAATAGACCGGGAGAAAATATTCTCAAAACATGTATCTGTGACAAAGGACTTTATCCAGAACTCCTGTAAAACAATAAAAACAGACAACTCAGTGAAACATGGGCAACAACATAAATGGGCAAGCCACAAAGGACGACATAAAGTGACCAGCAGGCACATGAAAAAGTGCTCAACATTTTTAGCCATTAGGGAAACGCAAATTAAAACCACCATGAGGGGTGCCTGGGTGGTTCAGTGGGTTGAGTGTCTGCCTTCAGCTCAGATCATATTCCCCAGATCCCGGGATTGAGCCCCACGTCGGGATACCTGCTCAGCTGGGAGTCTGTCCCTCTCTCTCTGCTCCTCCCTCCTGTTTGTGCTCTCTCTCAGATAAATTTATAAATAAATAAATAATCTTAAAAATATAAAAATATTATTAAGTAAATATATTAAGTACTATACCTCATTTATAAATAAATAATCTTAAAAATATAAAACCATAAAAAGATGCATTATACACTCACTAAAATAGTTAAAATTACAAAGACTAAGAAGATCAAATGATGGCGAGTATTTGGAACAACTCAAGTTCTAATGCATTATTGCTGGAATGGAAAATAGTACAATTACTTTGGCCATGAGGTCAAAACCTTTGTGTGAAGTTAAACATGTGCCCGTCCTGTGCACTAGGAATTGTACTTCTAGACACTTAGCAAAAGAAATGAAAATATATGCACAAAAAGACATGTATGAGAATGATCATAGTGGCTTTGCTCATAGTAGTCCTAAATTGGAAGCCATCTCTAGTAGGAGAATGGATGTGCAAACCATGGTATATTCACCCAATGGAATACTACTTAGTAAAGAAAAGGAACAGCTTACTGGTACCACAACATGGATAAAGTTCAAAAAGCTTACAGGGAATAGAAAAAGCAAGATATAAAAGAGTGTATATTGAATGATTCCATTTGTATGAAATTCTAGAACAGATAAAAATAATCTGTGGTGAAAGAATTCTGAAGAGTGGTTGCCTTGGGGGTTTGGGGTTTGGTAGGGATTGACCAGGAAGGAATAAGAGGAAACTCCCTGGCGTGTTGGAAAGGTCTCATTTGGATAGGGGGCAGAAGCTTGAGTTTGTGCATTTATCAAACTCATTAAACTATGAAACTTAAGAACTGTACATATTAGCACATGTATATTATGTTTTGAGGGAAAAAACTTAAAACATTAAAGCAACCTATACTTTGTTTGCACACCTATATAATATGAATGCATTTCTGACCCTGCTACTATTTCTTGTGATCTGCTGTTATTCCAAATTTTAAAATCACAGACTAATGAGCTTTAAACCCACATTCATCATTTTTTAACTGAGTGATTGTAGCAAAGTCATTTACACTCTTCGAGGCTCAGTATTTTTTTTTTTAAGATTTTATTTATTTATTTGACAGAGATCACAAGTAGGCAGAGAGGCAGGCAGAGAGAGGGGGAAGCAGGCTCCCTGCTCAGAAGAGAGCTGGATGCGGGGCTTGATCCCAGGACCCTGAGATCGTGACCTGAGTGGAAGGCAGAGGCTTAACACACTGAACCACCCAGGCGCCTCGAGTCTCAGTAATCTTATCCGTAAAATGGAGGTAGTGAGATTATCCCCATTGCAGGGTTCTTGTAAGGATTAACTGAGATAATGTGTATAAAGAGCTTAGCACAGAGCTTAGGGCCACACTGTCGAATACTGTAGCTACGAACTACATGTGGTTTTAAAAATTCAAATGGATTCAAATCAGATAAAATTGCAAATTCAATTACTCAATCTCATTAACCACATTTCAGGTGCTCCACAGCCACATGGGTTAGATACAGAATATTCCCACCATCAAAGAAAATTCTCTTTGGATAGTGCTGTCATAGTTCATTAAGTGCTGATAAAGTACTAACTAAATATTAACTGCTATTACTATTAAGAGAAAAACACTTCCCTTAAAGATTTCACTTTTTATTGGAGAAATGAGACAATGAAAAAGCTAGAAAATGGTGTGATTAAATATTATACCTGTCTCATGGGAAGAGGGAGAAAGAGTTGAAGAAAGCCAAGCGAGCATCATCACCACGCGGGGCTGCTGAACTGAGTCCCGGTTAACTGTGGCTCATCAGGACACAGACAGATGAGAAGGACGACGCTCAAGCAAATTCTAGGACTATGGAGCGTATGCAGGCGTGCTGACCATTCCTCTTGTCTGGGACAGAATCCTTGAAGAGGCCAAGCAGACTGTGATGGGATCCCTCTATGATGGGATTGTAGAGGAGGGGTGGTGAACGTCTAAGCAGAGATGTCATACAAGACAAAGCAGACAGAAGAAGGAAAGAGACTTGTTAGTGGTTCAGTTTCTCATAACCAATGGACTTTGTAACAGTAGCTTGGGGTAGAACGACAGCACCCAAGGCTAAAGAGGTAGGCAGGGCATAAAAGAAGGAGGGTGATTTAGGTTGTGCTAATGCACGATTTCAAAAAAAAATTAATAAACTATTTGAGTATGTAATATATTCATGTGGTCCAACAATCAAAAAGTATAGAGAGAAACATAGTTAAAGGTACACATACATTATAGGTAATCCATAATTGGTTTTTTGGTATCCTTCCAAAATTTATTTTATCACGTATAAACAAATAAAAATGTGTGTGTGTGTGTGTTATCCATACAAGTGGGTTCTGTACTCGGCATTCTACCTTTTGTCATTTACAGTGGAGCTCTTTCCATATAGATAAATATGAAACTATTCTAATATTTTCTTTTTACCCCTTTCTTTCTTCTTAAAAAACAACAACAACAACAACAAAAAACAGCTGTGGGATGACTGGGTGGCTCAGTTGCTTAAGCAACTACCTTCGGCTCAGGTTATGATCCTGGAGTACCAGGATGGAGTTCCGCATCGGGCTCCCAGCTCCATGGGGAGTCTGCTTCTCCCTCTGACTTCTCTCTCATGCTCTCTCTCACTGTCTCTCTCTCAAATAAATAAAGTCTTAAAAAAAAACAGCTGCATAGAATTCCATTCTATGTGTGTAGGACACTTTATGTAATCAGTCTCCTATTAAAGGATATTTATGTTTCTATTTTTTTGCTACTACAAAAAATGTTGCAGCCAACTTTGTATATAAATAATTTCTCAAGTGTGAATGTGTATTTTATAGGATAAGTTTTTAGAAATGGAATTGCAGGTCTGTGGGTTTACAATTTGCGGGGAGATTGCCACATTGCTGTCTACAAATTCTTCTGATTTATGCTTCCAAAGCCTATGCTTGTAAGTAGGCGTTCTGTACAGGTTCTCCAGTAGAGATTACTGTGAAACTTGGGGTGTGTGTGTATGTGTGTGTGTGTGTGTGTGTGTGTGTCTGACAAGCGAATCCATGTAGTTTTCCTGTGCATTTCTCTTATGAACATTGGCTGTTCTTTCCTGAGAAACATCTGTTCATATCCTTTGCCCGCTTTTTTTTTTTTTTTTATTGTTAAGCATTTGGATTTGAACCTTATTCTCTTTCTCCTGGCAGTAGTCTTTGAAAGAATGCTGATGTGATCAGATTTGCATTTGAGAAAGTTATCTTTAGCAGAGGGCTCGAGAGAGTGGGCTGAAGCAGGAGAGACAGGAGATGAGAAGACTAAAAAGAGTATAATTCATGTTAAAAGTTCAATGAGACATGCTAAGGGCTAGAAACTAGTGCACTTGAAATGGAAAGAAGGGAACTGATTTCTGAGATAATTGAAAGGTAGAACAAAGCAGACTGGGTGGTTGGATTGCTAGGGTAAGGGAGGAGGAAGAGTCCTGGAAGATACTCAGGCTTCTGATTTGGAGGAGTGAGTGGCCAGTCATGCCTGGCAGGGCTGGGATGAAGAGTAAATTCTAGAAGGAAGCTGTGAAGTGCCTGGAGAATGTTTTTTCAGTTTATATTGTTCAGAATTTTAGGAAAGAGGCCAAGAGCAGAGCTGAAGATGTGAAATATATATTTGATCATATTAATCTGAGGTCCTTATAAGAACACTTGGTGTGAACGGGGAAAGGGGACGCAGAAATGCCTGTGTGTGGTGCAGATTCTTGTAACTGCTTTAACAAGTGGATAAGATTCAGTTATAATTAGCATATTCTTTGTCTGAATGCAAATGTTCTTTCTAAATCTCCTCATTCTTAACTAGGCTAACACTTCTCTTGTTTCCACCAGTAATTTGCTTGGCAAATCCTTTCTGTCCTATTACAGGCAAAATCCTGTTCTTGATATCCTATGAAATAGGCGATTGCCAAGCTGACTCGTCCAGAGCGGCCATGTTTATGGCTCTGACTAGGTGAACCATCCCAGATCCTGCTGGGCTCCAGGGAACACTCAGCCCCCCAGCCCCTGAGTATTTTCTATCTTTCTAATGATCACGCTTTTCTAGGTGACACTGGCTGAGTGTGACACACCCAGGGGGTATCTCTTTAGTGGATAGCATGCCTTACTTAGCTTTGTGTTGCCACACCAGAGGGTCTGGCACATAGTAGTTGCTCAAGAAGTAAGTGTTGGAGGAAGACAGTCTTAAAGGAGGTGCTTAGTGATTGTCAGACGTTAGGGCACTGCCTTTCCTTCCATTTTTCTCACCCTGTTTTACAGTTGACAAAACCCTCCCACTTCTCACTCACCAGTGACTCTTCTGACCCTGCTCTACAAAATAATCAGGGGCCGTTTGCTCTGTAGAAAGATAAATTGTACCATCACCGGGATGCATTTCAAGTGCTTCTGCTAAACGGAATATAGAGCAAACTTAGACACGACCCCACTGATTTCGCCCAAACACCGTGCCCCACACACCTTTTCCTAAACTCACAAACTCAGAAGGAATCCTGACAAATGGAGGAACCCGGTGTGTTGTTGGTGGAAGTGGGGAAGGCATCCTAGCTGCCTGGCACTTTCCCTCACTTGTTATTTTACTACCGAGAGGGCGTGGTCTCCACAAATTACTTCCCCAACATTTACCTTCAACCTCCAGTCCCACTGGATTTACCAGTCTCTCTCTCAATCTTGAGGTTTTCATGTTTCTGTTTGCTTTCCGTTTCATTTATATGGCGGTATAACACCCGTGTATGGAAATGCCCAGCTCAGGAGTGTGTATAGCTTAATGAATTTCCACCATGTGAACACACCCATGTGAACTCCAACACAGACCCAGAAATAGAACACTATGGCACCTCCATTCTGTCTGCAGCTTCTTCTACTGCCCCCTCCTGGTCCCTACCCCTTTTTCTCTCCAAAAGTCATCGCAGCTGATATCTTGATTCTAACACTATAGGTTTTGCCTTATATAAGTTGAACTGTGTACGATGTGTTCTCATTCATATCTGGTTTCTCTTGCTGGAGAGTATATGTGTGAAATTCATCCGTGTTGCTGCAGTTATGAGTGGCTCATTAATTTCATTGCTCCATGCTATTATATTATAGGAATATACCACAGTGTATCCATTGTTCGGATGATAGACGTTAGAGTGGTTTGGACTTCTTGGCTGTTATGAATTGTGCTTCTATGTAGACTCTTGTCTGTGTTATTGTTTGTGGTACCCCTCTCCCTTGAACTTCCCTCCTCTCGGCTCTACCCTAAAACTCCTTAATTCCTAATTCAGATTTACCTAATTACTGGCTGTAAATGAGCTTCCTCAACTCCCCAAAGCTTCCACCCTCCCAGTCTCTTAAAGTATGGCTCATATATCACCAAATGGTTCTTTATATTAAAACCATTTATACGTGTGAATTATTTCTGCTATTAAGTTATGAGATTATAAGCTTCTTAAGGCAGAAAGTATCTCATTCTTCTTGTTATTTCTAAGTACAGTGTCTGGCATTTAGCAAAAATTCAATAAAGTTTCAGTTAGTGAATAAATGGATGACTTACGAAATTTTTTTTCTAATGTGTGATACTACTTCAATCTGATTGAACGTACTCCATTTTGATGACAGGCTGATTAGGAATAAGATCTCTGGTCAAACAGTTAAAATACAGGTTTTTTTTCCTCCCTCAATTTAACTGTAAGCTTCGTATGGTCAATTTTTAAAAATATCTAAGAAATAATTTTTAAAAATCAGGAAACATGGTATTCTTAAATGGAAAATCTATAAATAATCTCATAATGCCACTCTGTGTAGATACTTGGCCATATTGTTAAAAAAAAATACTGCTGTAGTTGGTATCCTTTCAACAAATAATTATTTTGTACTTACTATGTGCCAGGTGTCATGCCAGACCCACAATATGCTCTCTATTTACTTCACTTATTAACAGAAAGGGGTCAGAACATTCTTATTAGGGGGCTATTTTGAATTCTTCATTATGTCCATGATTTAGCTTTGAGCAGTTTCTTCCAGACAAAGAAGCTCAGGACATACTACACAGAATTAATTAAAATCAAGAGGCCAAGAGATAGAAAAAGAAGAGGAAATGTTGGTGTTTAGGGAATGTTAATCACTCACCAGTCTCTGTTTTGGCTTCTAAGCAATTAAGAGCAGACTAGAAGCCAAATAGAGATTGCAATATTAGCTTTTAAATTGGTGAGACTGGATCTGTGAACGCGACAGAACCTTTTGCATTCTGCTCCAAAACGCGTGTACCACCACCCACGGCAGAGAAATTAGAGATAAAGTGTGAGCGATTCAGCTCCTGAGGGTTAACCACTCAGGGTTCAGAAGCCCAGAAAAGCTTGCTTCACTGAAGGCCAGTTGGTTTTGAGGGAGAAAGAGCAAGGTAGGGTAGAGCCAGCTTTCTAGTTTAATTTAATTATTTATTTTTATGTATTTATTTATTTTTTTGCTCTTGGCCTCAGGCACTGCCCAACCTCAGTGACCTGATAATCGTGTTGATGAGCAAGCAGGGAGTGAGAAGAAGGATGAAAATACTCACCTCAGTATTTCTCCCTTCCAGAGGGTGGAGGAAGAGATGCTCCATCCTCTTTATAGGACCTGAGGGGAGGCAAAGAGAGAAGACAAGGAAGAGAGATCAGAAGTAAGCCTGGGAAAAAGCATGCGATGGAGAAAAAGATGGGAGCATTTCCCTCTTCCCCACACCCCCGGAAAATGTCAAAATGAAAACAGTTGAGAAATGCAGAACTGTAAAGGATATTTTCAGTGCAAAGTGAAGGCCAAAGTTTGGGAGACAGAGGGAATTTATTTGTAGGTAAATGGGAAAAGAAAGGGAAAGGATAGGAGGTCGCTATTACCACACTGTTTCGGTGGATCTCTACAGCCTGGAAAAAGTGAATTGAGGATGTCAGTGTTCCTGGAAAGAGTTACATGGTGTGCATGCGCCAAGCCTTGGCGGACAGGCACTGGGGAGAAAGGGAGACTCTGCTCGGGCTTCCTGAGGACAATGGCTGATGGAGAGGACCTGTCTCCAATTCCAAGCATCATTGTTTGTTTTGTTCTTTTTTTTAAGCACAGAAAAATGTAACAATCAAGGATATCTCGAGATAAAGAGCTGGCAACATCTAATTGGCGCTGTGTTGCTGAGAGAAAAATTTCTTTGAGGAAAGAAGATCTGTTCTGTTTTCTTTTCCCTCTTCTCAATCTCCTGACACTGCACCCTCTACCTTCAGTAAAATTTTATCTGCCTTGTGCTTGTTCTTAAAGTTTATTAAATAGATTGGATTAATCTTTTAATTTTTAAATTTTAATTACTAGATTCCTAAAATGATCTGAATTATGAATTTTAAATGTTTACCCATGCCCTGAAAAATGCAAGGTAAAAATGCATGAAGCCTAGAGAATCTGCGTGAGTTGCCATCAGGAGTGGGATCTCAGGACTGGACCCATTTCCCACCCATACCTCCAAATGCTGTGTTAGAGACAAAGAAGGGCTCTATGGTCTTCTTACCTGTCGTCTGGCCTTTTATAAGCTTCCTCCTAATCCAAATCTTATAGTAATGCCTTAGTTTTAATTCTGCCTTGATATTCACACTCCCTGGAATATTTTCATGGACAATTCAATTCTTATAGGGCCATTTAGCATGAAGAAGGGGGACCTGTACCTCCTCAATTCAGAAAGACAAATCAATAGGAAAAGAGGTAATGCTAGAGAACAGAGCCAAAAAACAGTTTAGCAACCAATATTAATGATAGGATAGCTGTTCACGGAGAACTAGAGTCATCCATAACCCTAAGAAATGGGTAGACCCATGAGTGAATTTTACCTACCACTGGCTGTTGGAGCCGGGGCAAAATTTCTCCAGTGTACTCAATGCCCTACGTTCAGTAAAATCTTGATTTCTGAAGAAAGCTCTTGATTTCCTGAGCACATCTATGTAAAATAACACCACCAAAGCATTTATTTTAAATGAAAAGAGTAATAAAGCAAGATATGGTATTAAAGGCAATTGTGTATGTAAAAGGCAAACTGTACTGATTATTGGTTAAATTATAAAAAGTTAACACCTGAAATATGAATGTGATGAAGGCACTTAGAGTTCACAAAGTTCCCTCATGTAAGTGATCTCACTTGTGGTTTATGACGATGCTGTGAGAGAGGTAGGGCAGGGATTGCTATCAGATTTTTCTTTTTTCTCTTTTCTTTTTCTTTCTTTCTTGCTGTCAGATTGTTCAGTGACACTTAGTGCCTTGCTTAAGATCACATGATTTATGTGGAGCATAATTATGACAATGGACTTTGGTTCCCTACTCCAAAGTTTTCTGATTCATGAGAGCCACAGTTTTGGCTCTGGCTTCTGGGCTTTGGGCAAGATTCTACCCAACTCTACCTAGATGTTGTCTAATTGATTCATTGATCCTACATTAGAGACTTTTGGGAAGTGGATTCAACACAATGTTAAGTGCTGTTTTTGTCTTTGGTGCAAATGTCCATTCTCATATCTAACGGCTATTTTTTTTTTTTGTTTGTTTGTTTTTGTTTTCTGCTGCAATTTAAAATCAATTTCTCTAATTTTGCCTTGATACACCCCGTTTTGGTTCCTAAAAGATAGCTGATTCTATTTCAAACATCACTCCCAATTCTTGAATTCTGTAGCTCCTGCACCTTGTTTCTCTCTCTCTTTTTTTTTCTTTTAGTTTTTTTTTTTTAATGTATTTATTTGACAGAGAGAGATCACAAGCAGGCAGGCAGAGATAGAGGAGGAAGCAGGCTCCCCACCTAGCAGGGAGCCCAATGCGGGACTCAATCCCAGGACCCTGAGATCACGACCTGAGCCAAAGGCAGAGGCTTTAACCCACTGAGCCACCCGGGCGCCCCCTGCACGTTGTTTCTACTCCAAATTCTCTACCTGCTTCATCCTTAAATAGATCTTATAATGGTCATTCAAGTAAAACCCCATTGTGACCAATATCAGCAATAACATACAATTGACACGTTTAAAAACAGTTCTTTGACTTGGAGGTCAAGATAGTGAACAGGAGGTTAGTTCCTTCTTTGAGAAGATTACTATTAATTTTAAAGTTTTTTTAAGAGTTAATTAATTAATTTATTTGACAGAGAAAGAGAGAGCAGCAGAGGGGGAGGGTGGAGCAGACTCCCAACTGAGCAGGGAACCCAACGCAGGGCTTGTTCCCAAGACCCCAGGATCATGACCTGAGCCAAAGGCAGACTCTCAACCTCCTGAACCATCCAGACACCCATCTGTGAGCAAATTATTTAAGCTTTTTTACCCTCCTCTCCTTCTCGAAGAAATGAAGATAACCGTGCAAATGCCGTTGGCCTTGCCTAGTGATGAAAAGCAAGTAGTCAAGCCCGAACTGCTTCGTAAATCATAAGGAGCTCTAAAAATGAAGTTTCCACCTAATATAATGAAGTCCTTGCATATCTGGGTGTATATGTGCTGCTGAAGTGAACCCCATTATCTGGGTGAAAAGATGCTTTTTGAGAGTCTGGGTTAGAGAGCGGTTTCCTGAAGTTTTTGTGGCTGATGAGAAGCAGGAAGGTGGAGGGGAGAAAGCCTGAGCTGTGGGTCAGACAGACCACTGGGACTCTGGCCCTGTCCCTTCCTATCTGCAGGGCTTTGGAGATGTCTCTGCACGTAGAATGTCAGGATGCTATCTCAGGACTGTTGGGAGGAGGGAATGCATATAAATGGCACTGAATAAAAGGTAGCTCTACCTGTCACCCTGTTTTGTATATATTTTGGACCCTGGGTTTCCTTTAATATAATTGTGCAAGTGGTGCTACTGTAGATCACAACAGATTTCTTACAAGAGAAATTCTGTATAACATGCCACTTCTGGGCCTCAGCCTTAAGACCATGGAATGCTTCTTCTATGGCCCTTCTTTTCCTTTTTAAAAAATATTTATTTGGGTTGAGAGAGAGAGAGAGAGAGTCAGAGTGAATGCCAGGGGAGAGACACAGGAGGAGGGAGAGACTCCTCAAGCAGATTCCTCACTGAGTGTGGAACCAGACTCAGGGCTTGATCCCAGGATTTTGACCTAAACTGAAGACAAAATAAAACTAAGAGCCAGACGCCTAACCAACTGAGCCTCCCAGGGGCCCTTATGTTCCCTCTTTCTAACCTGAGATTTTGAACCTACTTCATTTACACAGAAGAGAACAATAACCAGAAGTAACAGAGTAGAAGGAACCTCTGCTCCGTGAATGGGTACAAGCTAATTCTCGCTAGTTCTCCACTGGTTCTTGCCTCCATGGTTCTGTAAGATACACTAATTTCTTTCCACATTTTTAAAAAAGATTTTATTTATTTATTTGACAGAGAGAGAAATCACAAGCAGGCAGAGGCAGGCAGAGAGAGAGGGGGAAGCAGGCTCCCCAGTGAGTGAGGATCCCGATGCGGGGCTCGATCCCAGGACCCCGAGATCGTGACCTAAGCTGAAGGCAGAGGCCTAACCCACTGAGACACCCAGGCATTTTTTATTGTATCTCTTTGTTACAGATACTCAGACTTAGAACAGAGGAAATGTCTTACCATGTTACAATTTAGAATGAAGATACTTTATTTAGACATTTTTATATGTAGATAACTTTTTCAGAAACCTGTTAAATAATAGCGAGCAAGTGGTTTATATGATTTTAATGTTTTAGAAATGTTTTATTGGTGAATTTTAGCATTTTTAAAACGTGCATATACAGTCATTATTCTAAAAGCTAGACTTACGGCTTTCTTAATGTAGAAAATTGCTCTGGACAACTTGGTAAGTTGTAATAAAAACATAATAATGATAAAAATACAATAAATAAAAATATAATGATGGTAATGATTAAATCCCATATTTCCCTGGATTTTGTTTTTCGGAACATGAAGCATTCACATGTATTCTGTGCATGCTGTTGTTAACACCCTGGATTGTATATCATGATCCCTCTTGCTTAGAAGGAGTGGGGCTGAACACTGGGTGGCCTGCCCAGAGCAGCACAGTCTGTACATGTGAGGCTGAAACTCAGGTTTCACACCACCAGATTCTATTGGCAACAACCATCTTGGTTCTGAAAGTTTATGTAGGAGAGACTTGAATCTCAGGACTTCATGATTTCTTACATTATTTCCCATTAAAAATTGGCCTAGCCTCTGAGTTACCTTTTCCAAGCTAGCTCTGTACATGGGGGAGGGGGAGGTCAAGTTCTAGTGATCAGAAAATTGGCACATTTTCTTTGAATTAATCCATTCTGTTATTCAGTAAATATCAGATACCCATTATTTAGGAGAAAAAAATGAATCAGACACATTCCCTCTCTGTTTTATTTGGGGAGTTTCTATATACCCGTGCCTTCCACAGAATAGATGGTCAATGAATATTTGGGACGTAAATTATGGAGAGGCTAATGGGGTGTGCAGGTGGTATAGATGGCTTGTTGTGTAGACACCATGGGTAAAAATTTCCACATATTATCTCATTTCATTTACACATCAATTCCACGAAAGGGATCCCATTATTCAAACTATACAAATAAAAAGGCTGATGTTCAGAAGGGTGACTTCCAAGTTACACAGCTACTAAATGACAGAGTCAAGATTTGAACCTGATCCTGCTCCCAGAGCAGAACGATGGGCCTTCCTCTTCCCCGGCGAGACCATCCTAAAGCCAAGATCTGAAATGCCCTTTCTCTGTAAAGGCAAAACAAGGCTGTTCTTTCTTCTAATCACTGCTCTGTAATTTATATTCTTAGACTGCAACAAAATGTCCAGATTCATTTCCTGTAGGGCACCTGCGCTTCTCACCATGCTTGCTAATCAAAGAGATAGTATTGCGAAAATAACCAGGCCCTGTTAGCAGTCTTTTCCTCTGATCCTGCTAGCTCTCCTCTCCACTTCCCCATTTTCCAAGGCTGGGCTCTTCTTGTTTTTATAACAGCCTCTATTATACAAGACTGGATGTATGGGCAGAGGACATGTGTAGCAAGCTGGCTTAGAGTGTGGCTTAGAATTCAGATTCTGTCTCTGGCAGCCAAGGTCATTTTGAACCCTTCCTCCTTATTTCAGCCATTTTTACTAGGCACTCTCAGTTCTAACTGGCTAACCCCCCCATATATATTTTATAACAGTTTTATTGATGTGTAATTCACATACCATAAAATTCACCCTTTTAAAGTGTGTCATTCAGTGATTTTGAGTATATTCACACAGTTGTGAAGCCATTACTACTACTAACTTTATGTTTTCATCAATCCAAGAAGAAACTGTATTAGCAGTCACACATTCTTTTCTTCTCCCTACGTCCCTACGTCACCCTTCCCCCAACCAATAGCCCACGGATGTCCCTGTGGAATGGTATAATTTGTGGTCCTTGGTGCTTTGGTGACTGGTTTCTCTGACTTCTCTTGTTTTCAAGGTTCACTCATGTCATACCATGAATCAACCCTTCCTTCTTTTCTGTGTCCAGATAAAATTAGATCACATGGATGCACCACATGCTTTGTTTATCCATTCTTCAAGTGATGGACATTTGGATTGTTTTCATTTTTAGGTTATTATACATAATGCTGCTATAAACATCAGTGTAAAAATTTCTGTACAAGTATGTGTTTTCATTTCTCTTGGGTGGACGTCTAAAATGTAGATATGACCTATTATCTGTATATTAGGAGTGTGATCGCCAAGTCATCTGGTAACTCTTAGGTTGAACATGTTGAGGAACAGCCAGACTGTTTCCAAAATGTCTGCATCCTACCAGAAGTGTCTGAGGGCTCCAAAGAATGTTGATATATTCTGGAGGACACTTGTTACTGTTTGTTCTGTTTATTTGGGTTTGGTTTTAGTCATCTTAGGGGTTGTGACGTGGTATCTCATTGTGGATTTGAATTACATTTCCTAGTGCCTAATGATGTATGTCGTTATTTCATGTGCTTATTGACCATTTATTTATCTTCTTTGGAGAAACGTCTGTTCAGATCCTGTGCTCAATTTTTAATGAGGTTGTTTGTCTTTATGTTAGTCCATTGTAAAGATTCTTTATATATTCTGAAAATAAATACCTTACCTGGGTATAAGTCACTTATATGATATATTCGTATTTGTAAGTATTGTCTCCTGTTTTGTGGATTGTTTTTTCTCTTAACAATATCCTTGAAAGTACACATTTACATTTAATGTAATTGTTGATAGAGTTGGGTTTGTGTCATTCGCTATTTTCTTTCTCTTTACTCTCTGTTCTTTGTTTCTGCCGTATTCTATTCCTGCTTTGTTTGAATTAATTCAGTATTTATGTGATTTCATTTTATTTCTTTTATTGCCTTATTATCTATACTTCTTTTTGTTTTTAGTTGTTGGTCTATTATTTACAACATCATCTTTAACTCATCATACTCTAATTTTAAACATTATTATACCAGGTAACATATAATGCAAAAACTTCACAGTATTGCCTCATTTTCCCACTGATTATTCTGTGCTATTGTTTTCATAGTTTTCACTTCTGCATATGTCATAAACTCAAATACACTATTTTTGTTTTAAATAATCAGTTGTTATTTGGAAAAAATAAAACTCTTTTCCATGCTTTGTATTTACCCACACTTTTCCCAGTTTTTGCACTCCTTATTTCTCTTTGAGTGAGTTTCTATCTAGTATCATTTTCTTTCAAAATTTTGTTTAACATTCTTGTAGCACTAGTCTCAACTGAAGAATTCTCTCAGATTTGTTTGTCTGAAAAGCTGTTTATTTTCCTGCCATTTCTGAATGCTTTTTCACGAGGTATAGAATTTTGACAGTTTTTGTTGTTGTTGGTTTTTGTTTGTTTGTTTTCAGCTTTCATACTTTAAAGATGTCATTCTGTTGTCTTTTGGTTTGCATTTTTTTCTAATTGGAAGTTAGTAGTGATTTTTGCTTTTGCTACCCCATACATTATGTTTTTTTCTTCTGGCCATTTTAAGATTTTCTCTTCATCATTGGTTTTCAGTCATTTGATTATCATATGTCTTTTTTTAAGTTTTTATTTTTGTTTATTTAAATAATTTCTACACCTAATGTAGGACTTGAACGTATGACCCTGAGATCAAGAGTTGCATGCATCCCCAGGCTGAGCCAACCAGGCACCCCCATACTCAACTTTTTGAAGCTTTTTTTCCCCCCTTTGCAGAGTAGGTCTAGAATATTAGCCTTCATTTAGAACTAACTTAGACCTAAAGCTGAGGCATGATCTTTCATGTATATCTTCTGACTGTTTCAGGTCTTCAGTGATAGCTCTCTACTCTATCTGGTAGTAATGCACGCTCCCAAACTTGTGTGAATTATGGGAATTTTTCAACTTATATTTGTCCTGTAGTTGTTCTTTGTGATGGAGTCTTATAGACTTTCATCCTATGCATAAACAGCTTAGTATTCTGCTGGAAGACTTAAGGTGACTTAAGGAGATTTCAGGATCTCTCTTTGTGTCTCTTTCTCTCTCTCTGTAGCTCCCTCTTCTCAACTGCTCTATCTGCAATTTCTTTCCTCCTTCTTTCCTTTATCCCTCCCTCCCTCCTTCTTTCCTTCCTTCCTTCCTTCCTTCCTCCCTCCCTTCCCTTCCTTTCCCTTCCCTTATCTTATCTTCTCTCTCAGTAGGCTCTACACCCAGTGTGGAGCCCAGTGCAGGACTTGAACTCACCATCCTGAAGTCAAGACCTGAACTGAGATCAAGAATCAGACACTTAATCCACTGAGCCACCCAGGCACCCCTCTATCCACAATTTCTATTTCTCTCAGGCTTTCCGAATTGTAATTTGTGTTTTTCCAAATCGTTAAGATCATTATTTTGAGCCAGAGGCCCTCTTATTTGTGCATTATCTGGAAAACATGTATTACAAGATAATACGTGCATACTGAGAAGAGAATCTTGTATTTACTGTGCAATGACCCTATCACATACTGTGTTATTTAAAATATTAATTATTACCATAATCATAGGTCATAATTATCCCATTTTAAATATGAAGAAACTAAGTTTCAAGTTAGACAACTTGAAAGCAAATTCATATGTTTATTCACTAAGTGTTATATTTACTGAGTAGCTACTAAGTGTCAGGTTTCTAGAGGCAGCTATTATGTATTAATGAACCAAACAAGCATGGGTCCTTCTTGTAAAAGGGTTATTGGACTGGTGGGAAGCCTGGTAATAAATAAGCAAGCATACAGGTGTCTATGTAGATATTATACTAAGAGCCATGAAAGAGACAAAGATGCCATTGAATAATTCTGATGGGGACCTCGAAGGAAAAGTGGGGACCTGAGTGGGCAAGGTGGAAAATATGGTTGACATTTGAAGCACTTAAGGAGACTGAAAGGAATCTAATGAGTTAGTCATATATGAAGAATAGATAAAAATATTTCTGGCAGAGGGTATGATAGTCTTTGAGGAAAGAACCTTGTGTGTTCAAGGAACTGCAAAGGGACAAAAAGGCTGAGGACTACGGGATGAGGGGAGAGTGACTTCAACTGAGGATAGGAAGGGGTGCCTGGGTGGCAAGTCTGTTGAGTGTCCAACTTGATTTTGGCTCAAGTCACAATCTCAGGGTCATGAGATAGAGCCGCACATCAGGCTCCATGCTAAACGTGGAGCATGCTTAAAATTCTTTCCTTCTCCCTCCTTCAGAACCCCCTCCAACCCACTGATGTGCTCACTCTCTCTCTTAAAAAAATGAATAAATAAAAAATAGTCAACTGCGGATAGAGAGTTGGGTAGGAGTCTGATCAAGCAAGGTTTGTAAGGAGTAGAAACTTCGGTAAATTATTTGGAAAATGTAAATGTGAGTTATATTTTCCTTAGCTTATCTACTATGTGGAACATAGCATTTAGGGGGACAAGAGTCAGAGCTTCATTTAAGGTTGTGGAGATTGACAAAAGTGGGTAGATGCCAAAGATACTTGAAAAGAGAAATTATGAGACCTGATGGAATTTGGGATGACAGAGGATAAGTCAAGCTCAAGCTCTATCTTGAGCAAATGCAGTGTTCATTCTGCTATATTCTGAGATGAGAGATACTGAAAGAGAAGCAGACATGGATGAAGGAGGAGGGGACTGAAACATTCAAATCGGACTATGTTGACTTTTTGGTAATCATAAGATTTCAAAGTGGAGATAGCCAGAAAACACAGAGAAACAGTGTTGGATGAGACTACAAATGAGGACCTGTTAACACAGAGATGGTATGAAAAACCATATGAGGGAGGAGTCAAGATGGCGGAGAAGTAGCAGCTGAGACTACTTCAGGTAGCTGGAGATCAGCTAGATAGCTTATCTGAAGATTGCAACACCTACAAATCCAACGGGAGATCGAAGAGAAGAACAGCAATTCTAGAAACAGAAAATCAACCACTTTCTGAAAGGTAGGACTGGCGGAGAAGTGAATCCCAAGCGATGGGAAGATAGACTGCGGGGGGAGAGGCCGGCTTCCGGCAAGCGGCGGAGCAACGGAGCACTAAATCAGGACTTTTAAAAGTCTGTTCTGCTGAGGGACATCGTTCCAGAGGCTCAACCGGGGTGAAGCCCACGCGGGGTCAGCGTGGCTTCAGGTCCCACAGGGTCACAGAAGGATCGGGGGTGTCTGAGTGTCACAGAGCTTGCAGGTATCAGAACGGGGAAGCCGGCTACAGAGACAGAGCCGAGGAGTGAGCTGGCAGCTCAGGGCTACCTTGAACTGGTCGCAGCCTCAGTGAGCTCAGAGCGTGGCCAGAGGCCAGGGAGATGGGAGTAATTGGGCGCTGTTCTCTGAGGGCGCACTGAGGAGTGGGGCCCAGAGCTCTTGGCTCCTCCGGGCAGGAGACTGGGAGGCCGCCATCTTCATTCCCATCCTCCGGAACTCTACGGAAAGTGAAAGAGCTCAGGGAACAAAAGCTCCTGAAAGCAAACCCAAGCGGATTACTCAGCTTGGCCCCTGGAAAGGGCGGTGCAATTCCGCCTGGGGCAAAGACACTTGAAAATCACTACAACAGGCCCCTCCCCCAGAAGATCAACAAGAAACCCTGCCAGAACCAAGTTCACCTACCAAGGAGTGCAGGTTCAATACCAAGGAGAGCGGCGGAATTCCAGAGGAGGAGAAAGCAAGCATGGAACTCATGGCTTTCTCCCCATGATTCTTTAGCCTTGCAGTTAATTTAATTTTTTTTCTTTTTCAATTTTTTTTCCTCTTCTGCTAGATTTTTTTTTAACTTTTACCCTTTTCTTTTTTAACGTTTCTTAACTAGTTTATCTAATATGTATATATATATATATATTTTTTCCTTTTTATATTTTTTCTTTATTGGTTTTCTTTTTTAATTGTTTCTTTTTTTTTCCTTTCTGAATCTTTTTATCCCCTTTCTCCCCCCTCACGATTTGGGATCTCTTCTGATTTGGCTAAAGCATATTTTCCTGGGGTTGTTGCCACCCTTTTAGTATTTTACTTGCTTCTTCATATACTCTTATCTGGACAAAATGACAAGACGGAAAAATTCACCACAAAAAAAAGACCAAGAGGCAGTACCGAAGGCTAGGGACCTAATCAATATGGACATTGGTAATATGTCAGATCTAGAGTTCAGAATGACGATTCTCAAGGTTCTAGCCGGGCTCGAAAAAGGCATGGAAGATATTAGAGAAACCCTCTCGGGAGATATAAAAACCCTTTCTGGAGCAATAAAAGAACTAAAATCTAACCAAGTTGAAATAAAAAAAGCTATTAATTGAGGTGCAATAAAAAACGGAGGCTCTCACTGATAGGATAAATGAGGCAGAAGAAAGAATTAGCGATATAGAAGACCAAATGACAGAGAATAAAGAAGCTGAACAAAAGAGGGACAAACAGCTACTGGACCACGAGGGCAGAATTCGAGAGATAAGTGACACCATAAGATGAAACAACATTAGAATAATTGGGATTCCAGAAGAAGAAGAAAGAGAGAGGGGAGCAGAAGGTATATTGGAGAGAATTATTGGAGAGAATTTCCCCAATATGGCAAAGGGAACAAGCATCAAAATCCAGGAGGTTCAGAGAACCCCCTTCAAAATCAATAAGAATAGGTCCACACCCCATCACCTAGTAGTAAAATTTACAAGTCTTAGTGACAAAGAGAAAATCCTGAAAGCAGCCCGGGAAAAGAAGTCTGTAACATACAATGGTAAAAAATATTAGATTGGCAGCAGACTTATCCACAGAGACCTGGCAGGCCAGAAAGAGCTGGCATGATATATTCAGAGCACTAAACGAGAAAAACATGCAGCCAAGAATACTATATCCAGCTAGGCTATCATTGAAAATAGAAGGAGAGATTAAAAGCTTCCAGGACAAACAAAACCTGAAAGAATTTGCAAACACCAAACCAGCTCTACAGGAAATATTGAAAGGGGTCCTTTAAGCAAAGAGAGAGCCTAAAAGTAGTAGATCAGAAAGGAACAGAAACAATATACAATAACAGTCACCTTACAGGCAATACAATGGCACTAAATTCATATCTCTCAATAGTTACCTTGAATGTTAATGGGCTAAATGCACCAATCAAAAGACACAGGGTATCAGAATGGATAAAAAAACAAAACCCATCTATATGTTGCCTACAAGAAACTCATTTTAACCCGAAGACACGTCCAGATTTAGAGTGAGGGGGTGGAAAAGAATTTACCATGCGAATGGACATCAGAAGAAAGCAAGAGTGGCAATCCTTATATCAGATCAATTAGATTTTAAGCCAAAGACTATAATAAGAGATGAGGAAAGAAACTATATCATACTCAAAGGATCTGTCCAACAAGAAGATCTAACAATTTTAAATATCTATGCCCCTAACGTGGGAGCAGCCAACTATATAAACCAATTAATAACAAAATCAAAGAAACACATCAACAACGATACAATAATAGTAGGGGACTTTAACACTCCCCTCTTTGAAATAGATCATCCAAGCAAAAGATCAACAAGGAATAAAGGCCTTAAATGACACACTGGGCCAGATGGACATCACAGATCTATTCAGAACATTTCATCCCAAAGCAACAGTATACACATTCTTCTCTAGTGCACATGGAACATTCTCCAGAATAGATCACATCCTCGGTCCTAAATCAGGTCTCAACTGGTATCAAAAGATTGGGATCATTCCCTGCATATTTTCAGACCACAATGCTCTGAAGCTAGAACTCAATCACAAGAGGAAATTTGGAAAGAACCCAAATACATGGAGACTAAACAGCATCCTTCTAAAGAATGAATGGGTCAACCAGGAAATTAAATAAGAATTGAAAAAATTCATGGAATCAAATGATAATGAAAACACAATGGTTCAAAATCTGTGGGACACAACAAAGGCAGTCCTGAGAGGAAAATATATAGCAGTACAAGCCTTTCTCAAGAAACAAAGGTCTCAGGTACACAACCTAACCCTACACCTAAAGGAGCTGGAGAAAGAACAAGAAAGAAACCCAAAACCCAGCAGGAGAAGAGAAATCATAAAGATCAGAGCAGAAATCAATGAAATAGAAAAAAAAAAAAAAACCAACAATAGAACAAATCAACGAAACTAGGAGCTGGTTCTTTGAATGAATTAATAAGATTGATAAACCCCTGGCCAGACTTATCAAAAAGAAAAGAGAAAGGACCCAAATCAATAAAATCATGAATGAAAGAGGAGAGATCACAACTAACACCAAAAAAATACAGACAATTATAAGAACATAGTATGAGCAACTCTATGCCAACAAATTTGACAACCTGGAAGAAATGGATGCATTCCTAGAGACATCTAAACTACCACAACTGAACCAGGAAGAAATAGAAAACTTGAACAGACCCATAACCAGTAAGGAGTTTGAAACAGTCATCAAAAATCTCCAAACAAACAAAAGCCGGCAGACGGCTTCCCGGGGGCAGACGGCTTCCCGGGGGAATTCTACCAAACATTTAAAGAAGAACTAATTCCTATTCTCCTGAAACTGTTCCAAAAAATAGAAATGGAAGGAAAACTTCCAAACTCATTTTATGAGGCCAGCATCACCTTGATCCCAAAGCCAGACAAGGATCCCATCAAAAAGAGAACTACAGACCAATATCCTTGATGAACACAGATGCAAAAATTCTCACCAAAATACCAGCCAATAGGATTCCACAGTACATTAAAAGGATTATTCACCACGACCAAGTGGGATTTATTCCAGGGCTGCAAGGTTGGTTCAACATCCGCAAATCAATCAATGTGGTACAACACATTAATAAAAGAAAGAACAAGAACCATATGATACTCTCCATAGATGCTGAAAAAGCATTTGACAAGGTGCAGCATCCCTTCCTGATCAAAACTCTTCAAAGTGTAGGGATAGAGGGCACATACCTCAATGTTATCAAAGCCATCTATGAAAAACCCACCGCAAATATCGTTCTCAATGGAGAAAACCTGAAAGCTTTTCCGCTAAGGTCAGGAACACGGCAGGGATGTCCGTTATCACTACTGCTATTCAACATAGTACTAGAAGTCCTAGCCTCAGCAATCAGACAACAAAAGGAAATTAAAGGCATCCAAATCGGCAAAGAAGAAGTCAAACTATCACTCTTCGCAGATGATATGATTCTATATGTGGAAAACCCAAAAGACTCCACTCCAAAACTGCTAGAACTTGTACAGGAATTCAGTAAAGTGTCAGGATATAAAATCAATGCACAGAAATCAGTTGCATTTCTCTACACCAACAACAAGACAGAAGAAAGAGAAATTAAGGAGTTAATCCCATTTACAAATGCACCCAAAACTATAAGATACTTAGGAATAAACCTAACCAAAGAGGCTAAGAATCTATACTCAGAAAACTATAAAGTACTCATGAAAGAAATTGAGGAAGACACAAAGAAATGGAAAAATGTTCCATGCTTCTGGATTGGAAGAATAAGTATTGTGAAAATGTCTATGCTACCTAAAGCAATCTACACATTTAATGCAATTCCTATCAAAGTACCATCCATTTTTTTTTTCAAAGAAATGGAACAAATAATCCTAAAATTTATATGGAACCAGAAAAGACCTCGAATAGCCAAAGGAATATTGAAAAAGAAAGCCAAAGTTGGTGGAATCACAATTCCGGACTTCAAGCTCTATTACAAAGCTGTCATCATCAAGACAGCATGGTACTGGCACAAAAACAGACACATAGATCAATGGAACAGAATAGAGAGCCCAGAAATAGACCCTCAACTCTATGGTCAACTAATCTTCGACAAAGCAGGAAAGAATGTCCTATGGAAAAAAGACAGCCTCTTCAATAAATGGTGTTGGGAAAATTGGACAGCCACATGCAGAAAAATGAAATTGGACCAAACTATCATTTCCTTACACCACACACGAAAATAGACTCCAAATGGATGATGGACCTCAATGTGAGAAAGGAATCCATCAAAATCCTTGAGGAGAACACAGGCAGCAACCTCTTCGACCTCAGCCGCAGCAATATCTTCCTAGGAACATCGCCAAAGGCAAGGGAAGCAAGGGCAAAAATGAACTATTGTGTTTCATCAAGATCAAAAGCTTTTGTTCATCAAAGGAAACAGTTAACAAAATCAAAAGACAACTGACAGAATGGGAGAAGATATTTGTAAATGACATATCAGATAAAGGGCTAGTGTCCAAAATCTATAAAGAACTTAGCAAACTCAACACCCAAAGAATAATAATCCAATCAAGAAATGGGCATAAGACATGAACAGACATTTGTGCAAGGAAGACATCCAGATGTCCAACAGACACCTGAAGAAGTGCTCCACATCACTTGGCATCAGGGAAATACAAATCAAAACCACAATGAGATACCACCTCACACCAGTCGGAATGGCTAAAATTAACAAGTTGGGAAATGACAGATGCTGGCGAGGATGCGGAGAAAGGGGAACCCTCCCTCACTGTTGGTGGGAATGCAAGCTGGTGCAACCACTCTGGAAAACAGCATGGAGGTTCCTCAAAATGTTGAAAATACAACTATCCTATGACCCAGCAATTGCACTGCTGGGTATTTACCCTAAAGGTACAAACATAGTGATCCGAAGGGGCACGTGCACCCGAATATTTATAGCAGCAATGTCTACAACAGCCAAACTATGGAAAGAACCTAGATGTCCATCAACAGACGAATGGATAAAGAAGATGTGGTATATATACACAATGGAATACTATGCAGCCATCAAAAGAAATGAAATCTTGCCATTTGCAATGATGTGGATGGAACTAGAGGGTATCATGCTTAGCGAAATAAGTCAATCAGAGAAAGACAACTATCATATGATCTCCCTGATATGAGGAAGTGGAGATGTAACATGGGGGGTAAGGGGGTAGGAGAAGAATAAATGAAACAAGATGGGATTGGGAGGGAGACAAACCATAAATGACTCTTAATCTCACAAAACAAACTGAGGGTTGCTGGGGGGGGGTTGGGAGAAGGGGGGTGGGGTTATAGACATTGGGGAGGGTATGTGCTATGGTGAGTGTTGTGAAGTGTGTAAATCTGGAGATTCACAGACCTCTACCCCTGGGGATAAAAATATATGTCTATAAAAAATAAAAAGAAACACATATGAATGGATGAGCTCAGCTAAATTATGTAGAAAGAAATCAGAAGAATAAAGAATCGAGGATCTAGTGCTCATCAACTGTGACTTTTAGAGGTGAAGTAAAGGAGAAGCCACCTTCAGAAGACACCAAACAGGAACAACAGTAGTGACAGAAGGAGAGCCAAATAGAGAGAATGACAGAAAGCCAAGAGAGCATTTATAAGGAAGGAAATGAGATAAGGAAGGAGAACTGACTGTCAGTTCCAGTCTTTGATAACCTCGGCAGTCACACTTTCTGGGGTTTGGGGGCAGATCAGAGTGGGTTGAAGACTTAGTGGAAGGAAGAACGTGGAGAAAGAACACAGTCCATATCTGTGAGCACTTTTCTCCTGAAGAGGAGTGGGGAAGATAGTTATTTTAGGATGAGAGGAAACAGGGAATTTCTGTAGGCTGAATTATTCCAGCAAAGAAGAATAAAGTTTGGTGTTGCAAAATGAGGAAACCACATGGGTAGGAGTAGAATCTGAGGAGAGCTGAGAGAGGAGATTCAGCACCCATGTTGAAGGGCAAGCCCGTCAAAAACAGACCAAATTCTTCCTGCATAATCGGAAGGAGGAGAGAATGAAGGTGCAGATATACGTGGTTTCAGACGCAGTGACTGGCCATCAGGTGCTCCTGGGGGGCTGTTTAGAGTTTCTAGATGTTCTATGCGTGGGCTCATCATCTGAGTACGAGGGGCAGGGGAAGGAGAGGTGTGTCCTAGGAGAAGAGGGGAGGGTGGAGAAGGCAGGAAGCAGTCCTTTTGGAGGCCCCAGAAGCACCGAGTTGATGTGCCCGAGAGTGTCGAGCGCATAACAAAATCTGAGGCCACAATTTAATGTGAAAAGATTTAGCCTACTTGGGTGATTTTTCTCCATCACTGTTAAGTCTCTCATACAGAGCCCAGAGAAAATGGTGACTTGAGTTAACACAGGAGTGACTTCTGCTTTATTTGTTTTTATAGGAGGTATGGCAGGGGATGGAGTCACGCATGGCAGCTCCAAAATGTCTCCGTCAGCTGGGCTTGGAGGTGGCGTTACAGATCAGAGGAGTGGGTGCCAGAAGTGGGTCTTGTGGGTGGCTTGGGGCCATGGCAAATGTTTGGATGCTGCATCTTTGTTACAGACAAGCTGTTTTCCCTTAGAGAGCTTATTTATTTGTTTATTATTTTATTTATTCATTAGAGAGAGAGGGTGAGTGTGTGAATGGGGGGAGGGGCAGTGAGAGAGGGGGAAGCAGACTCCACGCTGAGCACAGAGCCTGATGAGGGGCTGGATCCCAGGACCCCGAGATCATGACCTGAGCCAGAACTGAGAGCCCCCGACTTAACAGACTGTCACCCAGGAGCCCCAAGAGCATATTTATTTGGGGGTAGCTAGGAGGTGGGTTAAAGAAAATTCTTTAGCCCTCTCCACGCTACCTTTGGTTGTCCCCACTGTGAACAGAGGACTTAAGGGTTTATGTGAATGTCTATGCTGAAGTGCTTATGTGTTTATGGCTCAAAATGCTGTCTGCTTTCCTTTTATTAGATTTGTGAAGTTGGACATGATATTAACATATGCGCACCTTGGTTTCCTCAAGAAGATGATGCTAATAAGAGCAACTTCACTTTGTGGCCGTTGCAAGGATTGAACATGTTAATACATAGAAAATGATCAGACTGGCACCTAGGGTATGTGAGTGCTCAGTGCACGTCTCCTGCTAGTATTTCTGTTGTTGTTAGGATAGACCATTACCTCTTAATAGGACAAGAAGGGAGGTGGATTATGAAGAAGAGTGATGGATAGTGAGCAAGCAGCGAGACCGTGTCCTGTGGGTCACCACGATGCAGCATTATTGTAGTGGAGAAGGTCAGTGGGATAAGAAGTTGGTACCAGAGAGCTGGCGAAATCAAGAGCGCCACGTTATCCATCTGATATTCTCGATGTCTGATGATGTTAAAAGGGAGAATGTGGGAGACTGAACTGTTGTTTTTAATTATGCAATGTCCTCCCTATGCTGGTATATATCCCTTATGTGTGCCGTGCTTCCTCTTCGTGCTTCCCTGTGACAGGGACATAATCCCTTGTCCTATTGTGCGAGGCATGGCCGTACGACTTGCTGTGGTCAATGGAACAGGAACGCCAGTGACATTAGCTCTGGTTGAGGGGCCGTGTTAAGATTCATCATATGGCTCTGCCATGACCCCTCCCCCTCTACCCCTGTTTTTTTGTTGTTTTGCCACAATCCCAGCATATTTCAGACTGGGCTGCTCCTTATGTCTAGATTTCAGACCTGTGGAGAAGACCTGCAGCTCACCTGCAGCCAACGTTTCCCATGAGAGAAAAATAAGCCTTGTTGTTTTCAGGTGCTTAGATGTTGGGGTTTGTGACTGCCACCTACCTCCTAAGTGTGTAAGAGCAATACATGGCGGGTGTGGAGTGGAGGGATTGGTCTTCGGACATAGAAGGACCTGAAAGGCCAAGGTTTGGAGAAGCGAGGGTCATTCACATGAATATTCAAATTGCCAAATATAATGACTAGAGTTAGGTTGCAAAGGAATGCTACAAACAGGGAGTTTAGGACTTCAAGGAATGAGGAGGACACGTTAACAGGATAGGGGTAGAAATAAAAAGCAAAACAGGATGATTTCTTACAGGAGGAGGCATTTTACAGGAGAAACAGAAATAGAGTTAGTATAAAGCATGAGAAGAGCTAATCCTACCTCCTGGTTTGCTGGTAGAAGGAGTATAAACTTCTGTTAAGATGGAGTTTAGGAAAGGTAGGGACTTTGGAATTATGGTTATTTTTTAGTACATGCAGTACTAAAGAGAGGACGTGAAATGATACTGGGCCATGTGAGGAAGTTGACTGGTTACAGATCAAAAAGTCTCGATGGCAGTGAAGAAGGATTTAAGGGAACAAGACGAGTGAAGGATGGGGTCAGACTAGCACAGGTAGAGAATATGTGATTCGGAGGGAGGATGATAAACAGCCTACATGGTCTGGTCTCCTAGTCATGACTGAGGTCATCAGAAGTAGGGGGGCTTCATGCAGTGGTCATGCCAGGAGACTGGTTCCAGGACTTTGGTCTCGAATGCTTCCTCTGGTGCCATAGAAGTGTTCAGAGCAGAAGCTCTTTCACACCCTGGTCTGCTTCAAAGGATGCCCAGTATGATTTAACTAAGAAGACAGAACTGGTTTTTATGGTTTTCCTTTATGTCTTTCTGGCCTCACACTCTCACCTCACCTCCAACCACTAGTCTCCCACAACCCAGTTTCTTCAGACTTTACCCTCCCATATAGCACCAAGTGGCCCAGAAACATTGTCTGTTTTGTCCAAATTCCCTTAACAATGTGACTTTGAAAACTGTTGTAGGTCTGTGTAAGAAATCTGTGTGGTCACAGAGTGTCTGATGTCCCTGATGTGACTCCATAGCTCTGTCTTGACAGGACTTACTTTTCCAACTCTGGCATTCCCTAAGTAGGAAGACAGAATTTCAGGACCTCAAGAGATTTGATTAGAGGGATATTCATAGGTGTTCCATAATATTAATAAAATCATTTTATATATCATAGCATGTGATATTTTGTACTTTCTTTTTCATTACAACAAGACTGCTTGCTAAAGTTGGGAATATAAAAAAAAAACCCACATTAATAATTAAACCAAAATGGGGGTAATTGCCCTTGCATGAGCAATTGCTAGTTTATTAAATTGCTTACTCTGAATATTGTTCCATGTTCGAACACTTAAGTAGCAGTCATTAAGACTGTCAAAATGATAGTTCCTATTTATTTAGCACCTTCTACACAGTGACCTCAAATAAGTAAATCAAACTGAGAGTACTTTATAGAAATAAACGTTGACCTTGAGATCTCTGAATGAATTTCTGCCTTGCTTATTTCAGTCTGCTTATCTTATTGAAGTCAGGTCATTTTTGCATTGACAAAACTTTAATTCTTGTTGGCTTCTGTGTTTAACACAAAGAAATTGAATCTACAAACTTCAGGAGGATTTCAAGAGCAGAGGGAAGAAACTGGTCAATCTACCATATTCTAAAGGGGTGGGGGGTACTTTCTTTTAGCAGATCAAGAGCTTTGTAAGAAACTGTGGGAAACAGGTACCTTTTTCTACCACTGCCCCAGCTGAAATCTGCAAAAGGGGAAAAAATGTGGTGATGACCATGATGATGGTGAGGAAGAAACAACCAAGAATGACAGCAGCTGTCAATATCAAGTGTCTCTTCTGTTCTAGATACTTTACGCTAATTTTCTGTCCTTCTCACTCACCCCTGAAAAGTGGGCTTCTATCACTGCCATTTTGCAGATGAGGGAGCTGAGCTCAATGGTAGCCTATCCTTGGCCCCAAATCACACAATGTCTTGTACGGCTGAATTAGATGCACAGGTGGAGCCATCTCCGTTGCATGCTGACTCGCAACCACAAAAATTTCCATCTCCTTTCTGGCACTTCTACGTGTGATTAACTTTCCTCAACTCTTTGTGTCAGGGAAATAAACCATTGTCGCTCTTTAACAAAGTACTATTACAATTGTCATAAATATGATAAAGCGCTTTCATGCCCCTTATTTCTATTGATGATACAAAAAGCCCGTGAGGAAGGTCTTAACTGTTCCCATTAACACTGAAACCCACACGGCTCCCCGGCGATAGTGCTGGTAACTTAACTCCACAGTTGCCCTTGAGCCTCTTGAAGGACTTTTGTAGAGCAGATAGCAGTTACAGAGGATGCCTGTGCATGTTATTTAATCTGAGTTTCTTGGTGCCTCTTGATAGAAATTTGTTCTACCTTATGAAGTTTATAAGATTTTATTAGGATTCATCCAGAAACGACTGCTGATTCTTGTGGTATGATGTTTGATCCTTTTAGAAGTCTACCCATCTCTGTTTGTCCAACACCACATAAATGGGGTCCCAAAGTGAGTGCCAACAACTCTGTCTTAGAAAATAAGATATCCGTTGAGAAGCAAAAATGTCCCTCTCTTCTGCCTCATGGACGCATTGAGATTAGCAGATGGATGATTTAGACACTCTTGCCTCCTCTTTGCCCCATCCATAGAATGGGGGTAGGTAGGGCTCCAGTAGTTCCCCTGTCTCTTCTGAATTGGAGCCCCAGTATTCAGCTGTTAAGGGATAGAAATATGAATTGAACCCAGGCCTCTGACACTGAAGCCAGTATTCCCACTCAGGATGTTATACAGCCATCCTGCTCCCTATGTGTGAGTCCTTCCAGCTTTTTCCCACTCTTTCTGGATGAAATGATACTCATGGCCTTGCATTCCACTTCCCCAGACCACCTGATGAACAGTTTTTCATGTTTCGTCATCCAACTCAAATGTTTCTTCATTTCTTCAACGCTTATCTGCCACTAAGTCTATGCTAGGGACTATATGCTAGGGTTGTGGGAAAAAAATTGTAAGAATGACACAGTTTCTGGCCACAAAGAGCAATAGTTTAGGGGAGAAGACAGACAAGCCAATAGCAATGTGGTAAATGGCAAAGGAAGGAAAACCAAGGAGCCAAGGACAGCACAGTTACCTGAGGTCCCATGTGATCAGAACTAAGCTTAAATCATGATGATAGTATCCTTGCCAAATCAGATCGTCCAAATAATTTGGCTCAACGTAGCAAACATAAAGTTTCCTAATTCCTAGAGTGCTGGGAACCCAGTAATGCCAGCCTGGCCAGCCTGACAGAATTATTATTAAATATAGTAATTAATTTATTTATTTAGAGTAGGGGGAAGGGGCATAGCAAAGGAGGAAGAGAATCCCAAGCAGATTTCATGCTGAACACAGAGTGCCATGTAGGGTTAGATCTTACGACCCTGAGATCATGACCTGAACTGAAGTCAACAGTTGGAAGCTCAACCGTCGGAGCCACCCTGGTGCACCCTGATGGGATTGTTTTAATGAATAGTCACATTGGCTAAATCTGATTGGGCCTTGGGCATGAACAGGACTCTGATGTGCATTGTAGCCTGATGAGTTTGGTCTCTCCACCTGTTGTTTGCACAGCCAGCCAATCTGCATTGTAGATTTCCACTTCTCTTCATGACAGAAGGTCCCTATCATGCCTGAGTTTGCTGCACTACTCATGGTGAAGACCCACTTGGTGACCTCACCTCATGGAGGGCCCTTATCACCGAGTTCAGCGAGCACTGCTCCGCTCCAGACATTCCCTGGCAGGTCACCATGCAAACCTACATTATTACCTCTGGTAATGTTTTCACCACCTGAGTCTTCACAAATGGAATGTTCCATCACTCTATACTTATATCCCTTTTTTCTTCTGTTTCATGGAGACTGTTGCTGCTGAGTTACTCCTTGTACCTCCAGACCCAGCATCTGTTCTAGTCATTAGGACATTAGGCACCTCGCTTAAACCTTTTGACCCACAGGATCCTTACCTGTAGGGATAATAGTCCTGGCTTGAGGAGCCATGGTAAAAGTTAGCCTGGAGAGACTCTAAGTCTTTCTGAGCCCTCTCACCATTTTGTTTGTGCTCCTATGACATCACCATACACCACTCGGAGCAGGATCCTTTGTGTGTCTCATCTTTCTCCTACTTGTCTCTAAAATTAAGAAGAAGTACACCTCATTTATACCTCTCGCAAACCTTGAAAACAATGGATGACAAACAGGTAAAAAATTGTAAAGGTTTTAAGGGAAGGAGATAACAATTTTCCATGTCCTTAAACCATCCTTGATGTTATATTTCAATAATCCTTTCTCTTTGTACTGAGAAGATGGTTTTAGAATGTTTAGTCAGATTAAAGTTGTTTCTGACCACATTCCCTGCTGCTTAGAAATCAGTCTCCACTGTATGTCACTGGCTTAATAGCCAACGATAACCTCTTACTGGTCAGAATTGGAGCCCCAGGTCCTGTAGATGATTTGGGGTTGGGAATTCAGTAAGACTGGCTCACAACTCCAGCGACCTTCCTAGGCTTTTTACTTTTTCATGAAATCTACCACCTGTTCCTCTTTTCCTCCATTCTGTCCCCATTTAGGGACATGAAACACTCTTTTGGGAGAAAGACTGCCAGGGGCATGACATTCTCCTGACAGGTTTTCCTCTGTGCCGTGGCTTCCTTCCCTTTGGCCAGCCAAACACTTAATAAAGAGTTACTGAGTGCATGGTGTTTGCCAAGACCAGTGTCTATATAAGGAAAAAGAAAAGAGGAGCTAGTAGTTTCATAAGGCGTACCTACTTCCAGAAAGTATTTAGCCTTGAGAAGGATTTCTCCTCTATGGGTTCTCATTTCGGGGTTAGTATCCAAGACAGGATAACACACATTTTATATACATCTTCTGTAACATCAGGATCCTTAAGCCTGTAAAATGAGGAGGCTGGGCACAGTGGTCTGGAAGACCTCTTCCAGTTCTAAGAGACTAGCAAACCCTCTATGGGAAATCAGGGCTCACCCACGGACTAAACAATCCGTTCCTAACACTGAAATTTGTTTCAGGAAAGATTCACACATGTCCATGGTTTGTCCAGGCCCGCGTTGCTGCAGACCTAAGGATGATAATTATGAAGAATGATGACCAAACATTATGATCATGTCTACACGTGGTCAGTGAATCAAACCGAATTGGGAGTTGAGTCGTGATTGATTTTCTTGGCATCCTGCTAGGTGATGACTGTTTTATAGGAGCAAATGAGTGGTTTTGTGAGTGGTGGCGCCATGGATTCCTGGCCAAACTGGTGACTGTGTCTGCCACCTGGGGTTTTGATGGCAGGAAGCTGTGTTCTGGTGTCTGGCCAGCTGACTCAGCCACAGCCTGGCCCTCGAGACAATGAGCATCCCCAGAAGACTGTACCAGATCTTCCCTCCAGTCCAACCTGTGAGGGTCTCAGAAAAATCTACGCTCTCCTCCATGTTCCTCTGCTTTCCAGCTGAATATCTTTGGGAAAAAAATGGTTTCATTTCTCTGGGTCTGTTTCTTTGTTTGTAGTAGGAGGAAAATATCTCCTTCCCAGAGTTGCTGTGAGAATCGCATGAAATTTAAAGCTCCTAAAACATGGAGAAGGGCTCCAGAAAATGCTGTTTTTCTTTTGTTGCATCATCCTTTCCCTCTCCAGAGCTGTCGTGCCCCTTGGCACAGCTGGGATCTGAAAAGTTTAATTGCAACAATTATTCACTGGGGCAAAAATATACCCCCGGCTAAATTCAACCCTCCACCTACTCTGTGGACTCTCACAGCTGAGCCTGCTGGAAGAGGGCACAGTCATGATGCCTGACTTGACACTCATGACCTTGAAGCACAAATGGGCTCCCGGCCGGCTGAATGGCAGGAGAGTCCGTCACTCTTCTGCTCTGTGACTGCTGCCTACCTACCCTTCTCCCTGGTCTCATTCTTAGCTAGTGAGCATCTTCCCATCCACTGGGAGACTTGAGAGCCCCCACCGCTGGATCTCGGCACATACTGTATATACCTCTGGATACATCTGCGCTCACAGCTGCCACCTGCCTTTTGGTTTGTGTGGATGATCGTTCTTCCCTGCATCCCTGGTCACTTGGGCACAGAACTTCCATCCCACCTTAACCGATTCTCTGCAAGCCTCCCCTCTTTCTTTTGAATCAATTAATCTTTGCCTCTATTGGATTTTTCTCGACATAAGCATGCTTATCCCCCCTCCTGTCCAAAACCAAAATCTGTCCTCCACATCACTTCTGCCTCAAGTAGGACCCCACTCTTCTTGCCTGCAAAATGTATTTAAATATTGGTCTTGTCCTTGCCATCTTAGTTTTTCTTCCTGCCATTCTCTCTTGAACTCCTTGTGGGCAGGCGTTTCACTCCACCACTGCCCTGTCAGCACTCGTGTCATGGTTACCGGTGATCTTGGGGTTACTCCGTCTAGGAGTTACTTGGCGATCTTTCTCTTGCTGATGCAGCAGCAGCATTTCATACGAGTGGTCATTCCCTCTTCTTAGAAATACTTTCTTCTCGGCTTTGCTTCTGGGTCTGTTGGATTTTCTCCAGCCTCACTGTTACTCCTTCCTCTCTGCTTGTTTGCCTGTGTTTCCTCAAACACTTAGGAGTTCCGTTAACACAGTAACGTCAGCTTCCCAGAGGCTGAGGCCAGAGTTTTGGGAGTCACCTGTGATTCTTCCCTTTCTTTAATTTCCCACATCTAATCCATCTGTAAATCCTATTGGTTCTGTCTACAAATAGATCGCAGTCAAACCTCTCAACGTCTAGGCTGCTGCCTCCCTGTCCAAGCCATCATGTCCTCTTCTATGAATTGATTGTAATCATCTCCTCACTGGCCTTCCGGCCTCTTCTCTCCCCGATCATCTTGTCTCATCAGAATGGCCAAAGTGACTTTGTTAGAGTGGATGGCAGATCATCTCACATTTCCTCCATATCGTCCCATGGTTCCTACCCCATTCAGCATCGAATCCAGAGTCCTTATAATGGTCTGCAAGGCCCTGCATGATGGGAATCTCAGCTGGTTGGGGTCACTGCTGTCTTGTGTGTTGTCAGGTTTGGGGATGTGTCCTTGTCCTCACCCTCACTTTATTTGCCAGCAGCATTTGGCTCAATGGATCATTCCCTTTAAAAAAGGATGCTTTCAGGCGCCTGGGTGGCTCAGTGGGTTAAAGCCTCTGCCTTTGGCTCAGGTCATGATCTCAGGGTCCTGGGATTGAGTCCCACATCGGGCTCTCTGCTCAGCAGGGAGCCTGCTTCCTCCTCTCTCTGCCTGCCTCTCTGCCTACTTGTGATCTTTCTCTGTCAAAGAAATAAATAAAATAAAATAAAAAAATTAAAAAAAAAAGAATGCTTTCTTCATTTGACTTTTGAAATACACCTTCTCTTGGTTTCCTGCTGACATTACTGGCCACTTCAGATCAGTTTGCATTGCTTCATTCTTTTCCTACCTTCCGAGTGTTGTATATCCAGGGCTTGTGCTACAATGTGTTCTGTCCTCTCTCCTATCCCCTGTTCCCATAACTTTTAATATCATCTCTATTCTAATGCCTGTGAAGTTTATGGCTCCAGCCCCTGGCTCCATATTTGTCCATCCTACTTCTATCCTGAGTCTCTCTTCTCTCCTATTTTTAGGTGTTCAGAATCAACTTGAACTCAATATATACAAAAAGCATTTTTTGATTTTCAACCCTAAACCTATGTGCCCGACTCAAGTTTTCCCATCTTAGTAAATGATACCATTTTCTTCATGGTTGCTTACGCCAAAGACCAGGAGACATTCTAATTTCATCTTTTTCTCTTATTGTGTATTTGACCCATCAGCAAATACTGTCGAGTCTATATTTGAAATATATTGTGAATGTGACACATGTAAAGAAAAGGAAGGAAAGACAAATGGACTGATGGATGGATACAGACTTAATTTTTAATCTTTCTATTCTTCTGGGAATTGCTGTAAAGGAACCCTTTAGAATATAAAATAGAGGGCCCATTTTCTGAAATAGCCACATTAATTCAGTAGGTTCTTCTGTACGTAGTAGGTGCCCAACTAATTTTCATTAATGTCAGAAAAAATTATTATCAAGCCCCAAAGTAAGTAGGCCATCTAATATAATTTCCCCTCAAATGGCTCAACTGTTTCACAACTATGCTAAGATAATAAAACCCAGTCGATTTAGAGAAATATACAACTCTGTCTGTCTTTGAGCCAGGGAAAAAATGAAACATTGAAAAGTGAAATAACTTACGTTAAGTATGGTAATGAGTCACTTAGTTATAAAAGACAAGAGTGGGAGTAAGTAGACCAGTTATGGGGTAATTTTAACAATCTAAGAAAAATATAAGAAATATAAGGAAATATAAGAAATTTTCACTTATAGTGTAGATATGGTTGGGGTAAAGACATCTGCAAAACAGATATCTGCAAAGAGAATGATATTTTATCTCTGACATCTCATAGCCAGTTCGATGCATGTGTTCTAATGGTCTTTCCAAGCTCCTTGCTCACATTTCTTCTCTATTATGACGAAGTAACAGGGAAACACAATGTACAGATAATATTTCAGGCAACAGATTTTATTCCTTGATTTCATTGTTTGTTCCAAAGTTATTTTTCACTTTGATACAGGACCTTAGCTATTTTACCTCTCTGGATTTCCATTTCTTTATCTATAAAAGTAAAGATTTGAGAATTGAAATGTATAAGCTTAGAAAGTTGCTTGAGTTTTTGGGTTTTAGTTTCTTCATCTGTAAAATAAAGTCTATTGAAAATTCCTTGCCACCTTCTCCTCCCCCCAAAAGAATCAGAGGAAGGAAAAAAAGACTAAGATGAATAGGTTTAAATAACAGTTAAATCTACTGTGTGTTGAAAATTGTATTGGGATACTTTTGGGGACGTCTTGGTTGTGTAAATGTAACAGTTTCTATGTTAGCATTTTTCAGAGTCTCTAATGTAGTCATGTACACTGTGAATGGCAAAGAAAGAGATATAAAATGCAGCATTTCCTGTATTCATTGGATCAGGTAATTTTCATATGAGACAGATTAATTTCTTTTTTTTTTTTTAAGATTTACTTATTTGAAAGAGAGAGAGTGTGTCTGCGATTTTGCGCATGAGTATGGGAGGGGTAGAGGGAGAAGGAGAGAGTCTCAGACTGCCTGCTGACCATGAAGTCTGACCCAGGCCTGGACCCCATGGCCCTGAGACCATGACCTGAGCTGAAACCAAGAGTCAGACACTTAACCAATGGAGCCACCCAGGTGCCCCAAACACAGATTATTTCCTTAAGGCACATTAGTTTTTTTTTCGAAAAACAATCTGGAAAGTTGTAATTAACAACTTTCTAAATATCTCTTCTTAATCCCACAGTTGCCGTTCTTGTTCTTTAACATGGGGGCCCGTGTTTCCCTTCATATGTCATCCTATGTCATTCAGCATCATGAGGAAGTACTTTCTGATCCGTTGTATAAGGTAGTCTGCCTTGAGAATACTAGTCACGATAGTCTTTAGGTAAAGCAATGCAAATATGCACTCTTACCATAAATTTTCTTTGATGTAACTTTCTGCAAGGAGTGTATCTTATATGGCCCCCTTCGGTGGCAGTCATATTCTATACACACACACACACACACTTTGATTTGCAGTAATAAATACGTATAATAAATGCACAGATACTAAGTGCTCCAATCAATGAGATTTGAGAATTTTGAGAATATCTAAATTAAATTTTGAGAATATCTAAATTAAATTTGAGAATATCTAAAATAAAGCATAAAATATTGCCATCACCCAAGAAAGTTCCTCATGTCTCTTCCCAGTCCATCTCTCTCACACCCCCAGTGGGGCAACTACTTCCCGATTTCTGTCAAAATGGGTTTGTTTCTATCTGTTCTTGTCCTTCCTACAAATGGAATGATTTAGAAGGCATGCTTTTATTTCCAGGTTTTTGTCCATTATACGGCTTGTTTTAGAGACCCATCCATGTCGTTTCTGTGTAGTAATTGTTTTGTATTTCATCAGTGGTAATCCATTTTATGAAAAAAATGAACAAAAAAAATTCTTTGTCAGGTGTATGTATTGCAAATATTTCCTCCCAGGCTGTGGCTTGCTTATTCATTTTCTTTATGGTGTATTTTGATGAACGGAAATTTTAATTTCAACGAAATCTGATTTATCGATGTTTCCTCTTATGGTACTGTTCTTAGGTCCTGTCTGAGAAACCTTTGCTCACCTATGGTTCTGAACATATTCTTAGCTTTTTTTGTCTAGAACTTCATCATTCTAGCTTTTACACTTACATTTGTGTTCCATCTCCAACCAATGTTTGTTTATGCTGTGAGGTAGGAGTTGAGATTTACTTTTTTCCCCTGGCGAGATTTATTTTTTCAGTACCATTCTTTAAAAAGATTTTTCTCCATTGATTTATTTGGTACTTCCGGCAGTCATATTTGTAATATGCGATTTTTATCTCTCTGGCTTCAGACAATAGAACAAATTCATTCATGTTGGCAGTAATTCTTAAGCCTCTATTCTGAACCAGGCACTGCACTAGTCCCTGGAAACACGTGGACAACAGCAGAGTCTTGGTCTCTACCCCCAAAGCAGATGAGTTAGCTAGTTAAGTACCTGAAATCTTGTCCCGAAGTAGCTCGGACCTAAGGATATCTGTAATTTCACATAACCGGACATCTGTGGTCAGGCTAATTCTGGGGCTGATTTCATTTTGTGGCCCAGGGATGCCACAGAGTCTCAGATATTTTTCATCTCTCTGTCCTGCTATCCTCACTCAGGTTGGCTGCATTCTCGGCTGGAAGGAAGGTGGTCGCTGAAGTTCCAGGCATGACAATGGGACAGAATTATACCCAGAGGTAGAACATAGCACTCTTTTTGGTACTGTTTTTGGATTCATGGTATGTTCTTGATGCATAATTTGGGCAGACAGACATTACACATATATATAAACCAACAAAGAGGAAAGAAAATAATTAGATTGAGATGAGTATTTTTTTAATGTAAATTAAATTTTCATTATATTCCTTTGACATAATAGGTCACCTTATGCTCCCTTTATAGTTCCTTACTCTGGAGACCTCTGATTTTTTTTTTTCCTCTCTTAATTGATTGTTTTGCAACAAAACAAAACAAAAAAAATTACTTTTCAATTTTCTAATGTTTTAAATTGTAATATACAATGTATATATTTTTCTACTATTTTTATTTTCCTATATATATTTTATTTTTTATTTTTTATTAACATATAATGTATTATTAGCCCCAGGGGTACAGGTCTGTGAATTGCCAGGGTAACACACTTCACAGCACTCACCATAGCACATACTTTCCCCAATGTCCATAACCCCACCAACCTCTCCTTACCCCTCTCTCCCCAGCAATCCTCAGTTTGTTTTGTGAGATTAAGAGTCTCTTATAGTTTGTCTCCCTCCTGATCCCATCATGTTTCATTTTTTTCTCTTCCTACCCCCCAAGCCCCCCATGTTGCCACTCAAATTCGATTGAGATGAGTATTAAAATGGAAATGAAACAAGGTCCTGTGATAGAGACTAAAAGGGGTGGGTGGGCCAGGAATTCCCATTTATTTATTTTTATATTTTTTTATTATGCTAGTCACCATACAGTACATCATTAGTTTTTGTTGCAGTGTTCCATGATTCATTGTTTGCGTACAACACCCAGTGTTCCAGGCAATCCGTGCCCTCCTTACTACCCATCACTGGGCTCACCCATGGGATTCCCATTTGAGGTAGACAGTGTGAGGCAGTGTGGGAGCTGCGCCTGAGGGAAATGAGGCCCGTCCTCGGATCTGGAGGAGGAATGCTTTTGTCCACGGGGAGAGGGAGAGAGAGCAAAGTCCCCGAGGAGGAAAAGAACCTCAACAGACCGGTGTGTCAGGAGTTTAGTGACTGAAGGTGAAGGGGACACAGGACAAAGCTGGGGGAAGAGGAGGGGCCGCATTATTCCAGGGCCTTGTAGCCTGCTCCGACCTGGGGCCAGTTTGACCACTCCCACTTTTCTCTTCTGGGAATTTGGAACAGGGAATACCAGAATCTCTTTCAGTTTGGAAGCGTCTCCGGGAAGGGAGGGATATTAACTGTGGGGCTGGAGGAGGAGCAGGCGGGGAACCTTCCTGGCCTAGGAGTGAGAAGCAGAGAAAGTCCGTCTACGAAGAGGAGGAGAAGCAGATGTGCAGAAAGAAGCCAAGACAAGGCAGACAAAGAGAGAAAACCCTGATTGCTTTCAGCTTCTTTGTTCCAGTACCTTCCAGGAGTCCCGCTCTAATCCTTCCTTTAAATTGCATGAATGAGCTGGCTTCATTTAGTCAATTTGCCTTTCTTGCTTAAGCTAACTCGAATTGGATTTTATTACTTACAATGAAAAAGCTGTTAATCGATGCACATATAATTTCTGTGAGTTTGACATTCTACGAAGCAAGTTAACTAAAATCAAGTCATCTATATGAGTCAGTCCTGGCTAAGAATCATTTTTCCAGATTTGTTCTCTTTGGTTTTTTTCTGTAGAAGCTAAAATACTGGAAGGGTTAAAAAAAAAAAAAAGAACAAGAAAGGGAAGGAAAACCCCTTATGACTGCAGCTAATTCTCTTCGTATAAATATGTTTTTCACATGTCCATAAAAATCTTCTGTTTACATTCTATTCTCTTATGCTTATTTTGCCCATATTTTTGCGATTTCATCACATTTTTTTCCCATAGCATTTCTCTCCCATCATGACAAGTTATTAATAATTATCAGGGATTTAAGAACATGAAAGATTAACCATTTCTACTGCTGGGACCAGACTAAACATTTCTTAAAAGAACCATAAATTTGTTCTCATTCTTTGTTATTCTTTGCATCACATTAGTGGGAGAGTTGGTTCTTTGGTGACATGTGAAAACCCATACTCTTTCTCTCCCTATAGGAATAGTGTCTGTCTATACTCCTGAATTGGTTTTGTTAATTGTTTCTTTCTTTCCTCGGAGTCTTTTCTTTACTCTTTAAGTAATTGACACTTGTGAGTTCCACCTTTCCTTGAACCCCCATCCAAATCCTCTGCATCTTTTAGGCCTAGTTCAGATGTAATCTGCTGGAAACCTTTCAATGTTGCAGCCTGAATAGATTTTTGCCTCCACTGACATCCTCTTGTTTATATAATCTGACCCACAGAGTTTAGAATGTAACCATTCCCTCTCCCCTCTTTGGAAGTGTGCGTATTTCCTGGCCCTTCAGTGAGGTTACATGTTTTAGAGAATGCGATACCAGTTTTGCATGCTATTCTAGTTACCATTAGGTTTTGCTTCATAAAATGTTAAAGCCAAATAAGTCACTTAAACAGAATAGATATTATTTGTTGATGTAAAAGAAATCTGGAGCTGGTAGTTTTGGGATGACATGGCAGTTCCACTGTCATCATAGACCCAGACATCTCCATTCCCTTTGCTCTGCCACCCTTAATACCTGACTTCCCTGTTACTTTATTGACCAAGACAGCTGCCTCAATTCCAGCCATTGGGCAGACATTCCCAGCAGAAGGAAGGAAAAAGAGGAATGGACAAAATGGCTGCTCTAGAAGTCCCCCACAGTGACCGTGTGGTTTTTCCCATGACACTTGGCACAGTAACAAGTGTACCATAGGGAGAACTCCCTGTGTGCTAAGGACTGTGCTCAACACTTTACAAGCTGTCTTATATCTTTCACTCACACACCATGGGAGAGACTAATCTCACGCATTAGTTATTTGGAGTTGAAAGAGCTACAAGCTCCATCACCAAGAGCTGGCAGAATTAGGACTCAAGTCTGGGTTTCCCTGACCCCAAAGATGGCAAGACAGAGTGCTCAGTAGCTTTTCCAAACTAGGTCGGGAAAGGTGAGGTGGTGAGGAAGAATGGCACATATGCTTTTAAGCTTGCAAAACATTTGGGAAAGCCATAATTAGAGGGAATACTTTGAAAATGAAAGGGTACTTAACTTAGGGGTGGAAGACTGGGCATGACTCCTGACTCTGAGATCCATTCTAGCTGTGCATGCTGGAGAAAGTGATTTACGTTTTTCTTATGTATGCACAGAAGAGATAATGGATATTGGGATATTGGAAAGGCTTGCTGAAGGTTCAGATAAAGCACCAGCTTGTCAACAGCCATGAGGGGTAAGGGTACTATCCTCTGGCATGCCGTATTGTGTTGATATACGGGCCCCTGTGATGTGTGGAATAGTACACCCCCCCCCACCCAGTTCCTATACACCTGGAATGTGAGTGTGGCCTCATTTGGAAATAGGGTCTTTGCAGATGTAGTCAACTTAAGAGGAACATAGTGGATTAAAGTGACCCCTTGATCCAGTGACTGGTGTGTTTATAAGAAGGAAATTTGAACATAGACTCACAGAGAGACATGGGAAAAAAGACCAAGTGATAAAGGTGGTGAAGATTGGAGTGACACAGCTATAAGCCAAGGAGCATTAAGAAGGCTGCTGACCGGAGAGAGTCAAGATGGCAGAGAAGTAGCAGGCTGAGACTACTTCAGGTAGCGGGATATCAGCTAGATAGCTTATCTAAAGATTGCAAACACCTACAAATCCAACGGGAGATCGAAGAGAAGAAGAACAGCAATTCTAGAAACAGAAAATCAACCACTTTATGAAAGGTAGGACTGGCGGAGAAGTGAATCCAAAGTGAAGGGAAGAAGGACCGCGGGGGGAGGGGCCGGCTCCCAGCAAGCGGCGGAGCAATGGAGCACAAAATCAGGACTTTTAAAAGTCTGTTCCACTGAGGGACATCGCTCCAGAGGCTTAACTGGGGTGAAGCCCATGCGGGGTCAGCATGTCCTCAGGTCCCGCAGGGTCACAGAAGGGTCAGGGGTGTCTGAGTGTCACAGAGCTTACAGGTATCAGAACAGGGAAGCCGGCTACAGAGACAAAGCCAAGGAGTGAGCTCTCAGGTCGGGGTTACCTTGAACTGGTCTCAGGCTTGGTCAGCTCGGAGCACGGCCGGAGGCCAGGGTGACGGGAGTAATTGGGCGCTGTTCTCTGAGGGCGCACTGAGGAGTGGGGCCCCGAGCTGTCGGCTCCTCCGGGCCGGAGAGTGGAAGGCCGCCATCTTCATTCCCGTCCTCCAGAACTCTATGGAAAGTGCTCAGGGAACAAAAGCTCCTGAAAGCAAACCCGAATGGATTACTCAGCCCGGCCCCTGGTAAGGGTGGTGCAACTCTGCCTGGGGCAAAGACACTTGAAAATCACTACAACAGGCCCCTCCCCCAGAAGATCAACAAGAAACACTGCCAGAACCAAGTTCACCTACCAAGGAGTCCAGTGGAATTCCAGAGGAAGAGAAAGCAAAGCACGGAGCTCATGGCTTTCTCCCCATGATTCTTTAGCCTTGCAGTTAATTTAATTTTTTTTTCTTTTTCAATTTTTTTTTTCTCTTCTGCTAAATTTTTTTAACTTTTACCCTTTTCCTTTTTAACGTTTTTTAACTAGTTTATCTAATATATATATATATATATATTTTTCCTTTTTATAATTTTTCTTTATTGGTTTTCTTTTTTAATTGTTTCTTTTTTTTTTTTTTTTTCTTTATGAACCTTTTTATCCCCTTTCTCCCCCCCTCATGATTTGGGATCTCTTCTGATTTGGCTAAAGAATATTTTACTGGGGTTGTTGGCACCCTTTTAGTATTTTACTTGCTTCATCATATACTCTTATCTGGACAAAATGACAAGATGGAAAAATTCACCACGAAAAAAAGACCAAGAGGCAATACCGAAGGCTAGGGACCTAATCAATATGGACATTGGTAATATGTCAGATCTAGAGTTCAGAATGACGATTCTCAAGGTTCTAGCCGGGCTCAAAAAAGGCATGGAAGATATTAGAGAAACCCTCTCGGGAGATATAAAAACCCTTTCTGGAGCAATAAAAGAACTAAAATCTAACCAAGTTGAAATAAAAAAAGCTATTAATGAGGTGCAATAAAAAACGGAGGCTCTCACTGCTAGGATAAATGAGGCAGAAGAAAGAATTAGTGATATAGAAGACCAAATGACAGAGAATAAAGAAGCTGAGCAAAAGAGGGACAAACAGCTACTGGACCACGAGGGCAGAATTCGAGAGATAAGTGACACCGTAAGATGAAACAACATTAGAATAATTGGGATTCCAGAAGAAGAAGAAAGAGAGAGGGGAGCAGAAGGTATATTGGAGAGAATTATTGGAGAGAATTTCCCCAATATGGCAAAGGGAACAAGCATCAAAATCAAGGAGGTTCAGAGAACCCCCTTCAAAATCAATAAGAATAGGTCCACACCCCGTCACCTAGTAGTAAAATTTACAAGTCTTAGTGACAAAGAGAAAATCCTGAAAGCAGCCCGGGAAAAGAAGTCTGTAACATACAATGGTAAAAACATTAGATTGGCAGCAGACTTATCCACAGAGACCTGGCAGGCCAGAAAGAGCTGGCATGATATATTCAGAGTACTAAACGAGAAAAACATGCAGCCAAGAATACTATATCCAGTTAGGCTATCATTGAAAATAGAAGGAGAGATTAAAAGCTTCCAGGACAAACAAAACCTGAAAGAATTTGCAAACACCAAGCCAGCTCTACAGGAAATATTGAAAGGGGTCCTCTAAGCAAAGAGAGACCCTAAAACTAGTAGATCAGAAAGGAACAGAAACAATATACAATAACAGTCACCTTACAGGCAATACAATGGCACTAAATTCATATCTCTCAATAATTACCCTGAATGTTAATGGGCTAAATGCCCCAATCAAAAGACACAGGGTATCAGAATGGATAAAAAAACAAAACCCATCTATATGTTGCCTACAAGAAACTCATTTTAAAACCGAAGACACGTCCAGATTTAAAGTGAGGGGGTGGAAAAGAATTTACCATGCTAATGGACATCAGAAGAAAGCAGGAGTGGCAATCCTTATATCAGATCAATTAGATTTTAAGCCAAAGACTATAATAAGAGATGAGGAAGGACCTATATCATACTCAAAGGATCTGTCCAACAAGAAGATCTAACAATTGTAAATATCTATGCCCCTAATGTGGGAGCAGCCAACTATATAAACCAATTAATAACAAAATCAAAGAAACATATCAACAATAATACAATCATAGTAGGGGACTTTAACACTCCCCTCACTGAAATGGACAGATCATCCAAGCAAAAGATCAACAAGGAAATAAAGGCCTTAAATGACACACTGGACCAGATGGATATCACAGATATATTCAGAACATTTCATCCCAAAGCAACAGAATACACATTCTTCTCTAGTACACATGGAACATTCTCCAGAATAGATCACATCCTCGGTCCTAAGTCAGGTCTTAACCGGTATCAAAAGATTGGGATCATTCCCTGCATATTTTCAGACCACAATGCTCTGAAGCTAGAACTCAATCACAAGAGGAAATTTGGAAAGAACCCAAATACATGGAGACTAAACAGCATCCTTCTAAAGAATGAATGGGTCAACCAGGAAATTAAATAAGAATTGAAAAAATTCATGGAATCAAATGATAATGAAAACACAATGGTTCAAAATCTGTGGGACACAACAAAGGCAGTCCTGAGAGGAAAATAGATAGCGGTACAAGCCTTTCTCAAGAAACAAGAAAGGTCTCAGGTACACAACCTAACCCTACACCTAAAGGAGCTGGAGAAAGAACAAGAAAGAAACCCAAAACCCAGCAGGAGAAGAGAAATCATAAAGATCAGAGCAGAAATCAATGAAATAGAAAAAAACAAAACAAAACAAAAACAAAAACCAACAATAGAACAAATCAACGAAACTAGGAGCTGGTTCTTTGAATGAATTAATAAGATTGATAAACCCCTGGCCAGACTTATCAAAAAGAAAAGAGAAAGGACCCAAATCAATAAAATCATGAATGAAAGAGGAGAGATCACAACTAACACCAAAAAAATACAGACAATTATAAGAACATAGTATGAGCAACTCTGTGCCAACAAATTTGACAACCTGGAAGAAATGGATGCATTCCTAGAGACATCTAAACTACCACAACTGAACCAGGAAGAAATAGAAAACTTGAACAGACCCATAACCAGTAAGGAGTTTGAAACAGTCATCAAAAATCTCCAAACAAACAAAAGCCCAGGGCAGACGGCTTCCCGGGGGAATTCTACCAAACATTTAAAGAAGAACTAATTCCTATTCTCCTGAAACTGTTCCAAAAAATAGAAATGGAAGGAAAACTTCCAAACTCATCTTATGAGGCCAGCATCACCTTGATCCCAAAGCCAGACAAGGATCCCATCAAAAAGAGAACTACAGACCAATATCCTTGATGAACACAGATGCAAAAATTCTCACCAAAATACCAGCCAATAGGATTCCACAGTACATTAAAAGGATTATTCACCACGACCAAGTGGGATTTATTCCAGGGCTGCAAGGTTGGTTCAACATCCGCAAATCAATCAATGTGGTACAACACATTAATAAAAGAAAGAACAAGAACCATATGATACTCTCCATAGATGCTGAAAAAGCATTTGACAAGGTGCAGCATCCCTTCCTGATCAAAACTCTTCAAAGTGTAGGGATAGAGGGCACATACCTCAATGTTATCAAAGCCATCTATGAAAAACCCACCGCAAATATCATTCTCAATGGAGAAAACCTGAAAGCTTTTCCGCTAAGGTCAGGAACACGGCAGGGATGTCCGTTATCACCACTGCTATTCACCATAGTACTAGAAGTCCTAGCCTCAGCAATCAGACAACAAAAGGAAATTAAAGGCATCCCAATCGGCAAAGAAGAAGTCAAACTATCACTCTTCGCAGATGATATGATTCTATATGTGGAAAACCCAAAAGACTCCACTCCAAAACTGCTAGAACTTGTACAGGAATTCAGTAAAGTGTCAGGATATAAAATCAATGCACAGAAATCAGTTGCATTTCTCTACACCAACAACAAGACAGAAGAAAGAGAAATTAAGGAGTTAATCCCATTTACAAATGCACCCAAAACTGTAAGATACTTAGGAACAAACCTAACCAAAGAGGCTAAGAATCTATACTCAGAAAACTATAAAGTACTCATGAAAGAAATTGAGGAAGACACAAAGAAATGGAAAAATGTTCCATGCTCCTGGATTGGAAGAATAAGTATTGTGAAAATGTCTATGCTACCTAAAGCAATCTACACATTTAATGCAATTCCTATCAAAGTACCATCCATTTTTTTTTCAAAGAAATGGAACAAATAATCCTAAAATTTATATGGAACCAGAAAAGACCTCGAATAGCCAAAGGAATATTGAAAAAGAAAGCCAAAGTTGGTGGAATCACAATTCCGGACTTCAAGCTCTATTACAAAGCTGTCATCATCAAGACAGCATGGTACTGGCACAAAAACAGACACATAGATCAATGGAACAGAATAGAGAGCCCAGAAATAGACCCTCAACTCTATGGTCAACTAATCTTCGACAAAGCAGGAAAGAATGTCCTATGAAAAAAAGACAGCCTCTTTAATAAATGGTGTTGGGAAAATTGGACTGCCACATGCAGAAAAATGAAATTGGACCATTTCCTTACACCACACACGAAAATAGACTCCAAATGGATGAAGGACCTCAATGTGAGAAAGGAATCCATCAAAATCCTTGAGGAGAACACAGGCAGCAACCTCTTCGACCTCATCCGCAGCGACATCTTCCTAGGATCATCACCAATGACAAGGGAAGCAAGCGCAAAAATGAACTATTGGGATTTTATCAAGATCAAAAGCTTTTGTTCAGCAAAGGAAACAGTTAACAAAACCAAAAGACAACTGACAGAATGGGAGAAGATATTTGTAAATGACATATCAGATAAAGGGCTAGTGTCCAAAATCTATAAAGAACTTAGCAAACTCAACCCCCAAAGAAAAATAATCCAATCAAGAAATGGGCAGAAGACATGAACAGACATTTCTGCAAAGAAGACATCCACATGGCCAGCAGACACATGAAAAAGTGCTCCATATCACTCGGCATCAGGGAAATACAAAGCAAAACCACAATGAGATACCACCTCACACCAGTCAGAATGGCTAAAATTAACAAGTCGGGAAATGACAGATGCTGACGAGGATGCGGAGAAAGGGGAACCCTCCTACACTGTTGGTGGGAATGCAAGCTGGGGCAACCGCTCTGGAAAACAGCATGGAGGTTCCTCAAAATGTTGAAAATAGAACTACCCTATGACCCAGCAATTGTACTGCTGGGTATTTACCCTAAAGATACAAATGTAGTGATCCGAAGGGGCACGTGCACCCAAATGTTTATAGCAGCAATATCTACAATAGCCAAACTATGGAAAGAACCTAGTTGTCCATCAACAGATGAATGGATGAAGAAGATGTGGTATATATATACAATGGAATACTATGCAGCCATCAAAAGAAATGAAATCTTGCCATTTGCGACGACGTGGATCGAACTAGAGGGTATCATGCTTAGCGAAATAAGTCAATCGGAGAAAGACAACTATCATATGATCTCCCTGATATGAGGGAGAGGAGATGCAACATGGGGGGTTAAGGGGGTAGGAGAAGAGTAAATGAAACAAGATGGGATTGGGAGGGAGACAAACCATAAGTGACTCTTAATCTCAAAATAAACTGTGGGTTGATGGGGGGGAGAGGGGTTAGGAGAGGGGGGTGGGGTTATAGACATTGGGGAGGGTATGTGCTATGGTAAGTGCTGTGAAGCGTGTAAACCTGGCGATTCACAGACCTGTACCCCTGGGGATAAAAATATATGTGTATAAAAAATAAAATTAAAAAAAAAAAAAGAAGGCTGCTGACCCCAGAATCTAGGAAAAGGCAAGGAATGAATCTTCCCGAGTCTTCAGAGAATCCAGACTTCTAACCTCCAGAACTATTAGAGAATAGATTTCTGTTTCTTTAGGTCATCTGCCTTAGGGTGATTTGTTACACCAGCCTTAGGAAACTAAAATAGTCTCCCAGTAGATTCAGTAGCTGAGTCTGTGAACCACAAACCGAGAGTAGGATTGGTTCTCTCACTGTCACCCCCTTTGATTCCCTGTTATGTCTCCTGTCCCAGTAGTTTTGGTAGTGCCAGATTAGAAGTCTTGGTTTCTTTGTTTGGGATGATGATAGTTGGGTAGAGGTCCCACCAGGAGACATAGTAGTTCTACTAAATGGAAAACTATGATCACAACCTTCTCATTTTGGACAACTCATGCTAGAGTAGCAATAGGCAAAGAGAAGACCAATGATACTGATGGGATAGTGGATCCCAATGATCAGGAGGCATTGAGGTCTGAGGGGAGCATATCCAGAATCTGAAGGAATCACTGTGGCATCTCTTGGTGCCTCCATGCCCTGTAATCATGGTGAACAAGGAGCAATCACAATCATTGCCTGGCAAGGGGCAAGGCAGCTAAGTAATAGAAATCCTTTAAGGATGAAGTTCTGGATTAGCCTATTAGGAAAGCAGTCTGGATCAACTGAAGTGTTGGCCAGTGGTGAAGAAAATCTAGGATTGGTTGTACAGGAGGGAGAAGATGAATACCAGTTAGTACTTTAAGACCTACTATTTGTTCCACTAACTCTCTTGTATTTAGTATAGACTCTTCACTACCTTCAATAGAACTAAAAGGTTGGACCTGATGGAGATCTAAGTGATAGAAGGGGTGGACTGTATTGGATACCTTTTGTGTCTCACTCCAATCCACTCAACCTCATTTCTTACTCCAGCCAGTGACATAGAGCATGTTCAATGGAGGCTTTGGTTTGCTTTGCAAGGGTGACACCTGACAACACTTCTACTTGGACCAACTCTGCATACCTCTTGCTTCCTTTCTCCAGCTTGTGCTGATGCCGCAATCTGGAACAGTTGTTGAAATGTACTTGACATTTATGTCCATGGAGCTACTCTTGGCAAGGAGAAAGAGCCAATGGATAATATTGCCATCATTCCAAATCCATAGTGTACAGCTTTGAGGCTGTATTTGATAATACCTTTCAGAAACTCCCAGGGAATTATTATCAGAGGTCCATCCCTGTGGTCAATTTAAGGTGCTGTGTTCGCTTTTCCTCTTTCTGTTTCACTCCCCCTTAACTGACTTCCTCTCCAGAGCATTGCTTCTCAAATCAGTTACCTGTATGTTGCATTTTTCTCAGCCTCTGCATTTGAGGAAATACAAGCTGTGTAAAAAAAGACTGAATATTTATTCTGCTGGAGGCATAAGTATCTGACAACCTTTTGATGTTGCATTGCTCAGAATATTTATAGTTTAGCAGAGTGAAACATCTGTGTTCAAAGGACTGACTCCTTGTATGCATTTTCAGACATGTGTGGCCCCTTGATTAAGTTCTTCGGCATTGAGGGATCTCCCTGACACTTTTTAATCAAGGCTGGATCCTGACTTGACTTACTAAGTTTATTATGCATTCTTAACCATTTATTCTTAGGCTTTTAGCATTCAGGTAATAATGAATCCCAGTAACTTCTTGAGGAGACCACAGCTCAAGGTAAAAATGCCAAAAGCATATAGTTCAAATGCTCGATTGCCTTTCCAGGCGGGTTTCAGGAATACATACTTACTTTGGCTCTCTGACCTCTGACTTCACCCAATAAAATTTCACCTATTTTCAGTCATTTTAGACCTTCATGGGAAAAACCCAAACTTGTTCCTGGGGTGGCTCTTGCTGTATTGTTAGTCTTGTGTTTGTTTCGTACCAAACTTAAAACACTCCATTAGTTTGGTTCATACTGCTTTGCGAGCTAATTGACTACACTTTACCTGACTTATTCCTATCTGTCATTAGGGAGAAGTGCACCTATTTTAATAAGCCATGAAATTCAGCCAGAGCAGGTTGATGTCCCAAAGGACACCGGAGTCAAAATGTTGCAGCAATGTCTACAATTAGACATTGTCCTTACCGGACAGGGAAGTCCCAGTTTGGTGGGTCAGGCTGTCTTTATATAAGGACATCCCTTAAGGACTCTTAATAACTAGCCAGGAGGAGATGGAGGAAACCAGGTGGGAAAGGATATAGAGGTCCCATGTTTGAGGGGGAGTGAAACACTAGAAACATTTGTACTGTCCCTGGTTCCTGTGATTTTTTCCCCCCAGTATTAGACTGAGAACATGAGCCCAGGGCACATTACTAGTCTCAGGTTCAAGTGAGAGCACTGAGGCACGCTGGGGGAAATTACTTGCTCGGGACATTCAGGGGGCTGGTGGGAAGATGAAATATGGCCCAGCTCCTCCAGCTGGAGCTCCTGTGCTCCTCCCTGCTATCTGGTCCTGAGCAGGCAAATGGACTGGAGAGTATGATCTTCCCAATATCTTCTCTTTCCTATTGATTTTGCATAGTTTTGATTTGCCTTTGTTGGTATTGTTTTTCTTATTTTTAGGGCTTGTTTTTTCTCTCTTCTTGTACCTACTTTTCAAAGCTCCCCCCTTTGTGCCCCCTCTTTCCTCAAGCACACGTCTTCACTCACGAGACAGGGCAGGCTCTAGGGCCTCAGTCCTAGAGAGGCTGAACACGTTGAAATATGCTGTTGCTAAGGATTGAGATGAGCTGTCAGTGGACGCTATATGCTGCGTTTCAAAGGCTAACACAAACACAAACACAAACACTGTAGAATACCTCCTGAATACATTTTATATTGACTTCATGTAGAAATGACAGAATTTTGGATGTTGGGTTAAATTTAATTTAACCTGCTTCATATTACTCTTTAAAATATGGGGCACCTGTGTGGCTCAGTTGGTGAGGCATCTGCCTTTGGCTCAGGTCATGATCTCAGAGTCCTAGGATGGAGCCCCATGTCAGGTGGAGGGGAACCCCTGCTCAACTGGGAATCTGCTTCTTCCTCTCCCTCTGCCCCTCCCTTCTGCTTGTGTTCATTGCACGCTCTCCTTCTCAAATAAAATTTTTAAAAAATATGACCACCAGAAAATTTTAAATTACATATGACTCATATTTGTGGCTCAGATTATATTTGGTGGCATTGCTCAGTAGCTTATTAATGAAGAAAGAGGAGACATAGGTTAAGGTTGCAAAGACAAAGGCCAGTTAGTGGAGTGCTAACATAGTCCAGGAAGCTGAATCACTGGATGCCAGAACCCGTGCCGACTTCAGTCTGCATCACATAGCTTTTAAGACCTCCCCAAGCCTGTGAGCATTCTCAGGGAAGAATCAGAGCCTCCTCCATTCCCAAGTGTATCCTGTGGTGTCTTGATCCATGCCTGGTACACACAGGGACTCAGGAATCTGGAGTGGTGCTTGTTGGAAGAAATGCCAGGACAGGGTCACCCGTATTTAACAAGAGACAGGGTGACAGTTTCAGAAAGGGAGGGGGACACCATTTTCCTTCTGGTGCACTCTCTCTTTGTGTTGTACAAGGGCTCTGTCTTCAACATTCACAGTCTCATTTCTCATGTCTCCTTGCATACTTCTCTTCCTGCAGCCAGGATTCGTGATTGGAGGTACCCCCAAGTTTTTGATGATCGTGTACAGGTGCGATGCCACTGTTGGCAGCTTCTCAAAATGTGCTGGCAACTATTTTCATTCTTCCCTTTGTTCATTCACCCACTCACATATTTCTTCTGTAATAAATATTCATGTAGTGCCTATTTTCCACATAGGGCAGTATTAACTATCTATTGTGCATAGATTAGGAAAAAAAAATGTCAGAAGTTTATGGTACAATCCCATCCCTTTCTGTACAAAGGCAGACTCCCTGTTTTCCCCAACATGACTTTCAAAATCCTTTCTGTCATTTTGTGAATTTACCCTATACTTACCTGTCTTGCTTTTATTTGCCCATCCTATGCTAATTACTTGAAAAGCCTACTGTCTTATCACTATTTCAAGCACTCAACCCAAATCCTACTTTCTCCTTGAAGCTTTATCGATCCCTTATTTCCTCTCTCTTGTCCTAACATTTTCCTCTCATGGCTTGGGAATTATGGTAAAGGAACTCTAAGTCACGTTACTCTGGCCATCATTTCAGGTAACATGAGTGGGGACACAGGGGCAAGGGGACAGTATATGGCAGAAACAGGTGTTCTCTTCTATGCTTGCCCTCCTTTAGTTATTGCTCGGACCTATTTGGTTCTCCTCTGCTCAGTCCATCCTGTGGATAAGCACATTGAAGGAATTCTTTATCCCCCCCTAAGATTTTGTTTACTTCTAGGATTTTATTTGACTATTTTCAAAAAATTTCCATCCCTCTACTGAAATTCCTCCTCTGTTCATCTAACTTTTCCCACCAGATCCTTCAACATATTTAGCACAGATCTAGTAAAGTCTGTGTTGATAATTCCAACATCTGGGCGATTTCTGGGTCTGGTCCTATTGACCATTTCTTTTCTTGGCAACCAGCCACGTCCTCTTGCTTCTTCACATGTCTGCTGATGTGTGATTAAATGCCAGAAATTACATATAAAAGAGACTGAAACTAGAGTAAATAATGTTTAACTGTAGAAAAGGCCATGCCCCTTTGTCAGACCATGGGCCGGTCGGGTGCAAGTAGAGTCCGTCCAGTCTGTGGTTGACTTGACTCTGCTTTGTGGTTGCATTGGTTCAATTTTTCTCACCACAGGCAGCAAATGATTTGAAGCTGGGAAGGGTCTTTTGTTTTGCAGGGATCTGAGTTAATCAAGGGGTTTGCCTGGGTTCTCCTGCCCTGCCCTCAGCACACTTGTGCCTCTGAGTGCAGGTGCAGGAATGTCTGCCAAAGCTCTGGTCTCTTTTCCAATCCGGGGCAGCATCTCCCTCATATTCGACATAAAGCTTAGTGTTTCCAGAAGATTGTTCTGCTCTCAGATTCCAGGAGGCTCTCCGTGTCTTCCTGCTATCCTGGCTGACGTAGCTGGGGCCTTGAATTCGACGGGAGATAAGGGTTCCTGAAATGTTTTCTCTATGTTCGAGAGTACAAGAAAATGATTGTTAATGTCCTGGGCCCTGTGCTGAGCACTCTACATATGGGTATCTCGTTTTATCATTGTAACAGCAGGATTCTTGGAGCCACGGTGCCGAGAAAGGAAGTAAGACTCAGGAAGGGTGAGTTCATTCAGTGTTTGAAAAGTAATTTTGAGCTCTTACTGTGATATTTTCTTTTCTTTCTTCTTCTTTTTTTTTAAGATTTTATTTGTTTATTTGACAGAGAGTGGGATCACAAGTAGGCAGAGAAGTAGGCAGAGAGAGAGAGGAGGCAGCAGGCTCCCCGCTGAGCAGAGAGCCCGATGTGGGGCTTGATCCCACGACTCTGAGATCATGACCTGAGCCGAAGGCAGAGGCTTTAACCCACTGAGCCACCCAGCCACCCCTACTGGGGTATTTTCAACGTGAAGATGTGCATCTAAATATTTCTGAAACCGTGACATATTTCACAATAGATCCAAACGTGTAATGTGGTAGAAGCTCTTTCCCACCAGAAGACTGTTGCTAAATATCATCCCAGCGTTAGTTCAGGGGGAAGAGAGAGAGTGGTGCAAATGCCTCATGGAGACTCCTGGGTCCCATGGAGACGACACCAGTAGTCCCAGCTGCTTTGACTCTTTGCTGTGTTCTGCTTCCTTTATCACCGTGATATCTGATGAGGGCACTTCTCAGCTGTGGTGCGGTCGGTCGACCCCCATCAAAGATGTACCATAGCCGTGACACGTTGAATTCTGGAATGCCCAAAGCACCGTTGGGAAGCCCGGTCATACTTCTGACATTAATGAGGGGCTGGAGCCCTTGATAGGTGTCCATTCAAGTAGGAGAAAATTCTTCCTTTGTGTTTTAAAACAAATTACACGACAGGTTGACAAAATAGTGCTGTCTTGTGGCTCTGTATAATGCAGTGATGTTTTGATGGAGGAAGTTGACTTTTGGCCCTCTTTCTGTGGAACGTGGATGTCATTTCAGAAGGCCCTAGGCCAAAGGACAAATTAGGTGACAGGCATCGTTGAGCCCCAAATCATGCCCCCCCCAGGGATAGACGGGCATCATGATTGGCTCAAGCTTGTGTGCTTTACTGTCTCCTTTAGGGAAGGTCTTTCCCATTTGGTGTTTTGGTGAGAGGTGGGGGATTAATGCACACAATGTTTATGTTCTTATAGATATCCAGTCCTACGGGCATAACTCAACACGACCAGATTCCAGAGTAGACGCTTCTCTACCTTCCTCACTGCATCTTCATGACCCTGTAAAGTGGTTGCAAGTTAATTCATCCTTTTGTCATCAGTTTTTTCCTTTTATCTGAGGGGTTAAAGATACGTATTACCTCTTCATGAATGAACGTGAAAATTTGTAAAATAGACCCAGGGATTCTTAGCTCTAGCTGCTTCTTTCTGTCACCCAGATGCTTCATGAGGTTCTTGTAACTTCGGCTTTGTATCAGACGATCAGTTTTCACATGTAGTGAGCTTTACATATTTAGAATTTGTTAGTATCACATTTGCCATGTCTGTAGTTTGTCTTTATTTGTGCTATTTTCAGAAGTAAACCATCTCCATACCTCCAGCATCTAGTAATGAGTTGCTTGCAAAAAAAAGGGACTTTTTTTGTGATACATCTTTAAAAAAAATCAATTGAGATGATGGGGATATAGATTAAAAGGATAAAATGAGAGTTAATATATTATGAGGCTGATATTTTCAACATTAAATGTAAAAAAGTAGCAGATGGTTTGTCAGCCCAAATAGTATGAATAAATTGAAATAGGTTTAATGATTATTGAATCAGAAATCTTTGAAGCATGTGTTAGCCATATATATATATATATGGGGAGAGAAAGGGAGGGAGAGAATGGCTAAAGGTATATGGCCTGGTTTATAAAATAGCATTGTTGCATGCCCCATGGAATACAATGTACCCATTAAACTTAGAGAATAGTCATAATGAAATCTGGCATTTTTATTCTTAGGCAGTATGGATTCAATAACCACCATTTTGCGAAAAAAAATACACTAATGGTCCTATTAAAAATAATGACTTTGTGCTTGTTAAGTGCCCATTGATTACTTAAAAACTCACACTCATTTAAGCTGTAAGAATAATTAATAGAAGAATCATTTCAGAGTTCAATTTCCCAATTACAAAGTTTATTTCTACATTTACTGTAAAAGAGACAGTATTGTCACAAACACAAAGCTGTCATTTCCTCCATTTCAGCGTCCTTTCTTCAGACCCCTCCTGAGGATGCCGCCGCTCCCTCCCTCACCTTTGCAGAAATGTGTTGGTGGCTCACACGCCAAGTCCGTGTTGAGTCCTGTAAGACCTTGAAGGCATGACTGGAAAGCATGGTCCTGGTCTTGTGACCAAGTCCCACAATTGTGAACCCTTGCTTCTTAAACTGGGATTAACTTTGAAAAGAATTGTGTTTAGCTCTGCCCAAATGTGGTCTGTTCTGACAGTGCCTACAACTGTATTGTGGGGGATGATTGACCAGGCCTGACTGATTCATTCACAGACACCAAGAGTTTCAGAAAAGGCACACAAATGGAGACAAATAGAGGGCCCTAATAAACAATTTGCTTAGAGTCCATTTCCACTAAGAGGCCGGATAACGTGCATCTGTTGTGGTTCTTTATTCCTGGGAGACGTCAATGCCTAATGCCCCGAAGAGTCCATTTGGCTGCCCTGAGCTGTACTGCTGATTTGAAAAAGTGTCGAGATCAAAATACCTTTGTGTTGGTTTTGCTGCTATAGAGTCTAGATTTCCTAAGCAGGCTTCATTTTGCTGTTCTACAGTCAAGAGGGAATTCTCCTTTTACCAGCCTCTAAGTGCAGTCAGGGACACCTATGTGAGGGCTCTCCCCATGCTTCCCTTGCAGGGTCTTTGGCAGTGCCCCCCTCCCACGAAGAATCCGTGGATGAGGCTCATGGGTCGGCCCTTTAACATCCAGGACACACACAATGGATGAGATTAGCCGTCTGTGGCAATAAACTTAAAGATTGTGAGAAAAGAAATGTGACAGTAACTTGTAGGGCACCCAAAACTCCCTTCGAGTGTACTGGGTTTCATCTGAGGGAGGCGGGACTGAATGGAATTATAATTTCATAAGGGAATGCTTGATCCATTTTACTGTACCCAATCTGCAAAAGCTAAAAGAGAGCAAGAATACTTCAGGCAGAAGACACAGAATCCCAAAGAACCAGAATCCATTAGCATTTACCTAGGATGGTCCAAAGGGGCAAAACACAGACCATGGAGGAGGCCAGATTTCTCATCACTGGGGAGGTGTTCTCTGTCATAGCAGAGGAAAGGATTCATTAGCCCTGGGGCTGGCTGTCCACCTTGCATTAGCCCTGGGGCTGGCTGTCCACCTTACATTTGGCTGTTGTCTGAAACCAAGGGAACTATGGAAATACAATATCTACACGTGGAAAGCAGTTTAGGTTTTAATTTTTTAAAAACAAACTGTGATGTGATACAGACCTTCCCATTGCATCGGAATAGTGAAGAACATCCATAAAAACCAACCCACTTTATAAATACATAAGCCCAAAAGTATTTTGCCAATAATTCTATTCTTTGGAACATGGTAAAACTGCCTAAGGGTTATACTCTTGTCCACAAAATTACATATTTAGAAGAGAATATGTAAAAAAATTGTATTTTTTTTCTAGCAACAATCTTTGATTCTTTGAGTACTTACTGCATGTCCATATTTTTTGCAGAACACTGAAGACAAAGCACTGACCTCAAAAAGCTTAAGGTGATAGGTGTGTCCACATGGATGCAGAGAAGGTCCCATGAAAGGAGATATGGATGGGTGGTACACGAAGCACCTGACATATCACATACATGTACACACACACACACACACACACACACACGATACCTATGGTATTAAATCACCTGCCATATGAGCAGACACTGTCCACTCTTGATGGCTACTGACAGCCCAATAGTCTAAACTCCAACAGAAATTCAAGAAGGAATAATTCTACCCTTGTTCAATTATCTGTCCATTTTTTTGTGTATTTCCTCACTCAACAAGTATTTTTGATGGCTTGTTGATTGCAAGTTACCATGCTGATTCCACCCTTTGAACTGTATAGTGACACGTTATCAAGTAGAAGGAAATTCTTGAAACTCTTGGTGTCCTCAAGCTCCTTGTTTTTGGTCATTCTCAGTCTGTCTCAGAGCTCAGTGTTCTGTCCATGCAGGTGCTCACTGAGATGTTCTGAAAGCAGCACCTCTTATCCCACCTGGGAGTGAAGGTGTAGCCTGGCTGGCCTCGGTCACTAGGGAGGGGCTCACGTTCTCTTTCATTCTGATCTAGCTTGTTTTCTGCTCCGAAAGATTTAGGGTCAACCTAGGGTGAGCCAAGGAAAAGGCTGGGACTATGGGTCAGCTTAGAATAAACCTTAAGCTAAAGGGACCAAAAGCTATAATGAAGTATAATGGGTAAGACCAGTGAAGTCTACTCAAGGAAATGACATTCCGGTTAAATTTGGATGAACATTGTGCAAAGGAAGGCCAAGAGAGAGTTGGATATGGAGGAAGAAAGAGGAGAGGGTGTGCTAGGCAGAGGAAAAGGTGTTTGAGAAGGGGAAATAGGGCATAATGAAAAAAATCAAAGTGAGTTTAGTATGGATGAAACTCAGGGTAGGGCATAAGTACAGAGGGATGATTTCTCAGAAGGGAAGTATCATTATTAGATCTCTCTGGCTGTAGAGAGGAGAGTGGCTTGGGTGTAGAGAACTGGAAGAGGGTAAAATGATTTTCTAGTTGAGAAATGACAGGTCTAGGATAGGAATGGAGACGGAAAGGTATAGACTCATTGGAGAGCCATCTTGGAAACAGAATCTGCATAAACTTATATGGAGACTTTTTTCCTCATAAGAGCCAAAAATAGGTAATCATTTGTCTACATGTTGTGAGTTAGACATTCCTGGAGAAATTCTGTCTCCAAATATGATCCTTGTGATGTTTAAACCAAAGCCTGGAACTCTATCCTTAGTGATTATTTTTTTTTGATAAGTGTCCTGGATTGTCTGTTCTCAACTATCACCACCATCATCCTATTTCTCATTATAGAAGCAGAGCCAGAAGTTAGGCTTCTCAGGATCCCTTTCCTTTTGTACGTCTAGGTTAGATACTCTTTTCCAATCTGAAGAACTCGCATGTCCTTTGGAAGGTGGAAAAGGAGAAACCAGTATTCCCTCAACACAATTGCACCAGGTGCAAGGGCGATGGTGAGATTCACAGTGGGGTTCAAGTGTGCTCTTAAGAACCTTTCTGGGGCAGGCTAAGGCAGCTGGTGCCAGCTTCTCCACAATTTCCTGGAAAGCTTTTGAGAATCATCCACTCTGGGCTGTGGTCTGCTATCATCAGTATCGGTTTCCTTGATCTTTGCTCCTCTAGCTTTTCTAAAGATTATATAAATCCCTCATTCCTCTATTAAGCTTTTCTATATCCCAGTGCATTTAATGCTTTCTAGTTTTCTGATGGAAGTCTGACTGAAATAAGTTTCTGCATACCAGAAGTGTTTCCAGGGGGATAGAAAATTTGAAAGGTGAGCATCTCAAATTCATTCTCTGATCTGGTTACATCTGGAGGAAGTAATGACTTTATTGTCAATGACAAGTAGGTCACAAAGAGTCTGTGGCTTGAAATGATAAAACAGCTGCTTAAGTTATCACCTTCAGTTACATGGAATCAGGTCTACAGAAGGCAAGGTCTGGGATCCCCAATAGCACAATCTGGGGCAGAAAAAGTAGGGTAGGTGGGACGGCTGCTTCTTCCTGTATCAGAGATTCTAAAGAAAGAAAAATCAAAAGCTGAAATCTTTAAATTCCCAGCTCAAGGCACAAATAGAGAACCAAAAATATGTCTATGGCTGTCTTAAAGGAATCTGTGTTTCTTAGAGCTGTAGGGGTGAGGTTTCTGAAGACCAACACCAATATATGATTCTAGAGATGGCTGAATTTAGTGCAGATTGTCTTGTCTTTTATGTTAAAGTTAAGTCTTTTATGTTAAAGTTAAGCCTAAAAAAAAAAAAAGAGAGAATGTTAGGCCCTAATAAAGGAAGAATGGAACCCTGAGATTAGAATGGGGTATTTGCATAGATTATTGTGAATTTGAGTTCATTGAGCCTCCAAATACCACCAAACCTTCCTTCCCCACTTCCAGTGTCTAAGGAGTTCTTTCTGGCCTTTTACAAGAAAAGACCCGGTACTGACCTTGGGGAAGGCATCTGTCTTCTTGTGGAATGCTGGATCCCTCAAGACCCTATCCTACCATCTCTCACTTCCTGCAGACCCATTACAAGACTCGATGTCTTGGCACTGTGGAGTGTGGCTCACAAGGAGAGACATATGTACCAAAAGTTCAGTAATATTTTGCCAATTTAAATCAGCAGGTATCGGGCAAACATGTGTGGAAATGGATCTAAGTGTGTTAAACCATGAGGGGAGATAACTAATTGTGGACTGAGCTGAACTGATTAATGTAGGAGCATTAGCCAAAGATTAAATGCATCTCAAGCATCTGGAAGGGGCTTTAACAATATTCTCAGTTGGCCCATTGAAACTTCTACTCAATCTTAAGTGAAGAGGAGAAGCTGGAACTTTCTTGATATACTGTAGAAGAAGGGATTTAAAATCTTAGAGCATTAGGAATGCTGGGATGGCTTTATTATGTATCATCTATAATTGTCCACCATTTCTGTATCCTAGCAGCAACCAGAGGGCCTTTCTTCATCTGGTACTGAGAAATATATTGGTAAGGGAAGCACCCACATCCCTTGAAGGCTCTGTAGTGGTTGCTTTGTGAGGCCAGGGTTGACAGTGGGAGATGCCATCACTGAGGTGGATCCCATGAATTCAGTGGGGATGACAGGATCCCAGAATGGGAGAGTGAGACGCTTGAACTTCAGGGACAAGGTAGAGGAGCTTAGTCTAATGGGCATCAAGGCCAAAGCATTAATTTGAATGCTTTAAGCCTAAGACTAAAATAAATCAGTAGCCAGCTATCACTTGAGCTGTGTAAGAAAACAACCAAACAAGACACTCTCTGGGTTCACCTCTTTCTTAACAATGAATTTCTTTTACTGATTCACCTGTGGCTTGGTTCTCATAACAACTACTAGGTTCCCTGTGGCCGGGGATACAACAGTGGTTTGGAATACACAGAGTTAGCATTATTGCCATCTGTGTCTGGATTTAGGAGCAAGACCCTTTGGCTCAAAGGACCTTCGATAAATGAGAATTAGTCTAAACCCAGGGGAGGGATAAAAACTGTTCCCGCTGTGGAACAACTTCGTGTATATTCTGCCTGTTTGCTTGTGATTTTTCTTCCGTATCTTGAGCCCTGTAATAAACTTTTGACCCTCTCACTTTGCAGTAAAATCTCTGAGCATTGTTTCTGGTTCATTGAGTTCACAGGCACTGTCTGGGTGGCACCAATTCACTGAAATTTGTCTGAGCAATTCATTGGCACCTTTTGTCTATGAGACCACCAGAAGATGTAGCAAACCACAAAAATGATACCGCAGTTGATACCCACAGACTTTTCTCACTAAATAACATCAAGTCAATATGGCCGCCACTGACCTTGTCCCACTGTACACACCAGGGCTGAAGGATGTTATCAGAATGGGGTAGAGGGAATCTTGTTGCAGAGATTAGAAACTTGGGACAGGCATTTGAAGCTGGATTCAACTGCAGATGGTAGAGGTAATAGAGCCAGGCAAGTGGATGATGATGTCCAAAAAGTATAGTCATGGGGGATTTATGAGTCCTGCCCCTTCTCCTAGGAGAGTGGGGAACCTGGTATTGTCTTCCTGGCATATGGAATATTATTGCTTGAGTCTGAGAGATCCAGATGATGATTCTATGGGTGGTAGGGGAGTTAGAAAGATCTTGGAGGCCAGAGGGAAAAACCAGCTGGGGTATGGAGGTAGGAATTCAGAGTCAGGGAAAGTTTCAGGTGGAGCAGACTAAGAAAAAATGGAGTAGAGTGCAAGAAGCTTAGAGTGCAAGAATCCTACTCAGTAGGAGTAGGATTCATTGGTACAATGGAAACTGGATTAAAGATCGAGGAGTTTGAGAGCAGGGAGTGAAGAGTAGTTGATGGACAGACAGTATTTCAGCATTGGGATAAGGTATTTAGGGGAGAGCTCTGGTTTTTGGAGAGAATTGCCAGGAGTTACTTACGGTCTTTTTCTTGAAGAAAGTGAGGAAGTTAAGCAAGTGCAAGAGTGGGATACAAGGTAGGAACTTGTTCATAGGAATGAGGCAGTAGCTTAGGTACTGGAAGTAGGGCAACAATTTTAAGTACTAATCTTCCTCTAGAATAGAATGGATTCCTGGGCCTGGGGAGGAAATGAACTGCTACTGAGGTTAAGAAAACTAACTCTGGAGGGGGAAGAGGGCTAGATGGTTCAGAACAGTTATACAAGAATGTAGTCAGATAGGAACCAAGTAATTGTTGAGCACCTATCCTAAACAGAGCATGCTTAGTCCAGAAATGGGGCACGTGAACGTGTGTGTGTTTTCCAGAGAGGGAAGAGATGAGATGCGGAAATGAAACACGTAAAAACTAGGCTGCCGCTTTTGTTCAATTCTCTATCTAGTTGAGGAAATAAGTCATAACAAATATTTTCATGGAAAAAGAATAAACATTGCCATTGGAAAAGTGAAAAGTCCAGTGTGACTGTGATGGTCAGAGATAACTTCACCAGGGAGACACACTTAAAACTGGACTCGTTTGGAAATGTAGGATTAGGGCTAGACAGAGAAAGGGCAAAAGGATGCCGGAAAAGAGGGTGGAGGTGAAAGTGTCTTGGCACGTCAGTGAGAAAGCCGCCGTGGGCTGGCTTGGAAGGTTTCTGTTGGGAAGTACTGTAGTTAAAGCTAAAAGGAAGCCATGGAATTCATATTTTGCATTTAGGGATTAAGGGATCATTATTGATGTCTCCTATCATACTTCAATGTGTATCCCATCGTAGCTACTTTTTTATTGTATAATTTAGATGGGATAAGGAAATCCTAGGCAATAAATAGACTAACATTTTGACTTATTGACCCTTGAGGATATTTTAAAGATTTCTTAACTTGCATTGTCACAAAGGAATGTTTGCTTTGTTTTCGTTGTTGGCAGAGCTAGTAAGAGTTCAATTTGGAATTCAAGATTCAAATCCAGGTGGCCTTTCCTAAATTCTGCATTCTCCTCAATACACAGTCACCCTGTAAATATCCAGTCCCACTCCTGCTCCAACATCTCTTGGCTGGGCTCCTACATACAGACATCATGCATGGACCGCTTAGCTGCTCCACGTAACATGCCAGGTATTTTTTTTATGCTGGAATATAGAAAACTACACAAAGAACGTGTGTGTGTTGTTTGACCTGCATTTAATTGTACATGAGCAAAGTATGTAGAAGAACTGAAACCTTGTTTTCTTTTGTAAGAAGCCATCAATGAATGAATGGCATTGTGTATATACAGACTTCCAGCAGGGTGACAGGTGACGATGATTGACTGCATGGGTGGGTATTCCAGTGAATACTGAAGTGGGGATGATGCGTGCAGAAGGTGTGAGAAGGACTGTGGCTGTCTCAAGCAAAGTCAGTTAGGCAGTTGGGTTTACGTTAAGGATGGCCGTGTGGCAGGATATGAAGGCACAACTATCGCAAGCTTGCTTTCCATTTGGGGGTGCAGAATTCAGAGTCCACAGGCATGGCCTACTACCTTCTAATGATTGCTAAAAGCATAGAAATTTACCTCTGTGACAAGCCTGGAGTAGTTTCCTCTCCGAGGCTAAAAATCTCTAGTAAAATCTGCAAAAGAAGGGTTGTTATGGTCTTGGTGTGTTGCCTGTGTGAGCGTGTTTGTTTGTTTGTGTGTATTTCTTTCAAAGCTAGCAGTGAGAGGCCACATAAAGCACTGAAGGCAACATAAATGATTTAAGACCCAACGATTTTGCCAGGGAAACATTCAAGACGGAGTCTAATCCTTTAATCTAACCCCAGTCCCTTTAAAAGCTTTGAGCTAAGAGTTGACTCAGCATGTCAGTGCCAAGAAGATCCATTGACCCTGAGTTCAGTGCTGAGAAATTGAGAAATGTTCTTTTTAATGTCTATTCAATAAATACAGCATCCACCTTGCACGGGGCTGCACAATCCACTTCAAATCCATTATGGGATGTTCTTGTGGGCTGACAAGTTGTCCTGAGACAACAGTGGCCGTGAGATGAGGTTAACCCTTCCTGCAGAATGTAAATCATCACGGCCACCACCGTGGCTGGCTCTCTTAAGACCTTGGAAAGAAGGTAATATTTGCATCGATGTGAGGACCCTGTGGCGTGCATTTCCTTTTGGACTAAGGTCATTTTCTTTGGAATACATAAACTCAGACACAAGATACCTACATATAATAGCCACAAAATGACATTTTATAAAACAAAAACAATGATAAAACGTGACATGAAATTATATCTTTCCTTGTCATCGCCCTTGGAAACAGAGGTCAGATCTCTCTCACCTCATCTGGCATGGACGATTCCTACTGTGTTACCTATGAATTCTGTGGCCATATTTTATGAATTTCACATCAGGACATGTAATCTGATAAGGAGTGGTTGTGCTGATAATAGGTAAAAGGAGAAATCTAAGAAATGGAGTTTGGGCATTGAGGTATTAGAGTGTTGTGCGCATTTCATGGTTTATGGGGCAAATGGGAGAGGCTATTGAAAATTAGGACATTAAAAAAAATCTAAAGGATGGTTACTATCCTCCTGTGTGGCTGGAGGGAAGAGTGACCTAGAGACAAGCAAACAGAAAGATTCCTCTAGAGTTGAATCAAGTCAGGGCTGAGGTTCAGTTGCTTTGGATTCTTTGCATTATAATAACAAATTGTCTTATATGGAACCTTTCACCTCACAGCAAAGGGTATGGCATTGGATAAACTTTTGTGGGTTGAGAGGTGAGTTGACTGTGGTGGCACATTATGCAACATAGAGGAATTCCCTATAGTTTGCCAAATGGCCAGTCGCTTTTGGGATCCATTCACTTTGCAAATACTTACAGGATACCCTCTATCCAAGACTCATTAAAACCTAAAATAGAATTTTGGATATGTGGGAAACATCCAGCCTTAGACTCTTTGCAGAGTTGCCAAAAAGGGCCTTCCTAGAAACCAGTTTCATAGACTTGGCTAGGTGTTCTTTGGAAAATGGGCTCCACTGGCCAATCTGGTAAGGAAGCATGAAGTGAAAGAGAGAAGTTGCTTTACCAGAACAGCTTTCCAGTGATAAGCTAATACTGATTGCCAGTTTCAGAAAGGGAGATAGAACATACGATGTTTCACCAACTTTTGACCATGAAGTTCTACTTAAAAAAAAAATATCTCTTGGAAAGAGCATTCAGTGGAACATAACTTGAAGAATGCTTGTCCATCGAATTCAAGTAGGATGACTTTCTCAAAGCAACTAGAAGAATTTTGCAGTCAACCTTGATTTCATCCTTTGTGTCTGAGAAGGTGCTAGCAATTTGCTACAGTGGACTCTGAGGAGGCCAGATTTATGCCTCCCAACAGAGTAAAGTGACTTCAATGTACAGATTGCTGGTGTTGAAAAATGTAAGCTCTGGGGATAAAGGGAGGGTTTAAGCAGCCAGGGAATATCTCAGCAGAAAAAAATGACTACATGGCTCTGCCCTCCTCCATCCCTGCCATGTTCCCTCCTGGGTCTGTTTAGATCAGGGATAGAGCATTATGCCCAGGGCTTGAGCATTATGCCCAGGGCTTGGCTGCCTGCATGCGGGGTTGAGAGTGATTTCTTCTCCTTCTTTTGCACTTTTATAAGCCTCTTACTGCATACCTCCACACCTGGATGTGTGGTCATCTCATACTTGTTTGAGCTAGGTTTTTCTCCCCTTTGCAGAGGGATGAGGTGTCCCTAGTGTCTTAATCGGGTTCACTCCGTGAACACGTGTGAGACAGAATGGACATCTATTATATTCTGCATCCCAGTTATGGCGTTAGATGCTATATATCATCTTTAGGGCAGGTGTTCTTGTCCTCATTTTAGAATCAAGGGAACTTAAGTAACTTATGCAAGGCTATGGAACTGGTCAGTGGTGGAAATAAAATTGCATCTGGGTCTGCCCAACTTCAAAGTCAACAACACTGTAAGACAGTTGTATATGTAAGTGCTTTACAGGTGACAAAGAGTGACACATGCATTATCTCATTCAAATTCTGACCTTTTATTGAATCAGCTTTTGGATTAAAAAATAGAAGGGATTGCCACTTCCCCAGGTCACACAGCAAGCCAGAGGCTCAAGGGCAAAGGAGCTGGTCTAAGCCTCGTCTGGACATCCTGCCTCAAACCACCTAGGTCGTGTTTGTAATGATCATTATGGTCTTTTGTAAATTCGTACTGGCTCATAAGTCTCATCGTCCCATTTAATTTTTTTTGAAACAATTCTCAAGGTGGGTAGTATTATTTTCTATTTATTCCAAATGAGAACTAGGAGGCCAAAATAGGTGAAGTGGCTTGATCAACATCAATGTCGGACATGATACTAACAGTCTGGTTTCGGATTACTTCGTTTTAATCCTCAAGCCTCTTAGGGCGTAGGTGCTGTTATTACCCCTCTTTAGCAGGAGGCAGAACTGGGGCTCAGGAAGCTTAAGTAGGGAGGGTTGGAGTTGGTATCCAACCCTCTTCAGATTCTAGAGCCTCTGCTCTCAACTCAATGTTGGGCTGCCTCTTCAGTTAATGCTCATCCTCAAGACTTCCATCTCTGATCCTCAGTCTCTATCCACCATAGTTATGAGCTGTCAAAAGATAGGGATGCAAAGTGAGAGTAAATCAAGGACCCAAATGCCTTCGCTATATGAAAAACCACATGTGCGCATGTCAACATATGTGCCTGCTGAGGGTCACATATATCAGTGAAGCATACGGGGTCTTAAAAAGCTCCTTTACTTTAGAACTGGAGAGACGGAGGTTCTCTGTGCATCTGGCTTGCGTGGCTTTTGCATATGTTGTCGTGAAATCCTGTCATAAGCCGATTTCTTTATGTCTGAGTCCTGGTGAGTTTTTCCTGATTGATTAGGATGGAGTATCTCCCCGTCGATCAGAACTGCACACTGTAAATGGTATGACAGCCCACGTATCAGTCCGGGCCGCGATCACTGCTGTAGCCAGAGTCCCCGATCGTATTGCGCCTGAGCATTGACATTCCAGTATCGATGCTCATGTGACACCGTGAGCTATTGTAACAATCTTTATTTTATCTGTGGCTTTTGCTCTCGGGCTTGGGTTGAGCCCCCACAGGGTTACCACGATAATCAACACCTCTAATTAGCACTTAGAAATGTCTGGCTCCCAAGGCTGTCATTAGAAGACAAGCTTGGTGTGCAAAATACCGAAGCTCTTGTATTTCCCCAGCAAAATCTTCCTCCCAGGCCTATGTCATGGATCGTGCTTTCAACACTCCGCCGGCAGGAGACCCCCCACTTCCCCGCTCCCCTCATTTAGGAAGAGCGGAATTCAGGGGATGAGGTCTGCTTGGGCAATTGGGAGGCTGGAAATTAGACATCATGTCGCATGCCTGATTCTTTCTAGTCAGAAGGCAGGGCCCTGATTCGAGCCTGTGCTCTCCACCATCCCTCCCCCGTGATGACTCTGATGATGGTGTGTGCAGCGATCAATGCGAGGGAAAGTAAAGAGAGCCTCTCTCTTCCCTTCCTTGATCTCATTTTCTTTTTACAAATGGAATGGGGGGAAAATAGCTGAGCCCGTGCTTGTACCTCTGTACTCAGCAGGCCCAGGGGACCCCAGAGAAAGATGATATCTCCATTCTACTCCCTTCGCCCTACCCCAGCAAGGAGCAAGGGCTGAGAAGCAGCAGGATAGCTACTCAGTGGAGGTTTTCTGCAGGGAGGGAGTTGATCCATTGGCCAAGAGTCCTGTGATGTACTTGGGAGCAGGATGACTGTTTATTCTCCAAAAACTATCACCCGGTCGAATGTAAGCTAATGCTGATAACAATTTATTGCTGTGCTCACTGTTCCTCCTACGGATCAGAACACAGCCTCCAGAGCCATGGGAGTGTCATGACACCCAGCTGCTTGGGTCCCAACTCTTCTGTAGACACGTTCTTCTCTGTAGCCCGCTGGCACCTTCTCATGCCCCCTTCCAGTTTTTAGAGGAGCATTCTCGGATGGTTTTATCTGTTCCGAGGAACAGCCCAAATGATGGGGCTGGCAGAAATGGGGATAAGGAAGGCAAAGGGAGTATGAGGCAAACGTCATCCCCCTCTGAAAGGGCTAGGTTGTAGCCATTCCCTCTCCAATTCTTGCAACTATGATGGCTGGGCTCCTCCAGAACCACACGTGGAGGAAAGCCTGGTGGACCAAAGAAAGTCTGGATGAGCTGGTTGGGGCCTTCCTAACACAGAGGTGGAAGACTTGGTTTCCAGTCCATTCTTAGCTGCTCACTTGGCATCATTGCTCTCTGTGTTCTGGTCCTTGTGCTCCCATCCAAAAGAGATAACAGCCCTGACTCCCTGAAGGCAGGACGTAAATAGCCTCTGAAGTTTCCTTCCAGTGGAATGATTCAGGAAAACAGGCTTTGGCACTACCTCTTGAGCTTCTTCCCTAACAAAATTAGGCTTACTACCCATCCTTTGGAGAGTAAAGCTTCAGGTTGGTGGGTGCTTATTCTTCTGTGTGTCCCCATGCAGCCCCCAGCTGGTTACCAAGGGTGCAAAGTGACGTGGTCCAACTCACCAATAACTAGATGGTTTATTTTGTTAATTCTTCACTGAAACACACACACACACGCGCGCGCGCGCACACACAGCCGCTCACAACTCCTGAGTGTGTATGAAGAGTTGGCTTCTGGTGTATTTTGTGTACATTATCTTCTCAAACTAATGTAACCCCCAAATCAAAATCTGTCATTGGTATTCTGTGTATTTTATACATTAGAAAGCAGAATCACAAAGAGAGTATAACTTGCTCAAAGACAGATAGCAATGGATTTTGGAATGAAGTACCGTTTGGGTTTTCCTCTAATTAAACCAGATGAAACCAGATTTATCTCATTTTCCTACATGGCCAAGTTAGGCTCTGCCTCCGTATAGTCTGGTCTGGAAGCTGGGTTCCCACTAAAAGCAGTTAGTTCTGCATGTGGCTGGTCACTGCTGACAGTGGGGGTGTGACGCCTGAGATATGAGGCGACAGGCTGGTCTTCGAGCTCACCAAGGACCTCAGTCAGCTGAGCCTCAGTGTTCTCTGTAAAATGGAATTAATATGCTTTCCTTAAGGTGGATGGTAAAGAGTCGTGATGTACAAGGCCTGGCAAATATCGGGGGCTCAGTACAGGTGATTTCCCTTCTTTTAGACAAGGGCAAACTTGGGACGATTTTAATAGCATTTTTGAGAGAGGTTAGAGTCCGCAGAATGCTTTCACACCTTGTTTATTCTGTAATCTCACCCCTACCAGACAGAGAAGTAGAAGAGGCGGTCAGAGACTAAATACTTTGATATTGTCCCTGATTGAGTAGTTTATTCCAAAAGGAGGAAAATTAGAGCTGGCGCGTACAACAGACGTGGAAACGTGGGGACGTGGTGTTTGTTTTCTTGAAGGAGTCGCTAGGAAAGCTGGAACGTGGGAAATGAGCTTTCTCGTTCTCATATCCTATGAAAACGTGCGTATTTGGTTCCACACCTGCTTTGTCAGTGTGACCAGGAGGAATCCTGTTGGGTCCGCTTCCTTGATATTTACCCAAGTCGGCAATCAACAAGAAAACACATCTCAGCATCTCACTTGGCAAGAGGAAGAATGGAAGCAGCACCGCAGCTGTCATATTTATTTCAGTGGCAAAGCAGGTCAGGAAAATTGATAAAATTAATCATACAAACGAGCAAACATCAGGAGTGAGAACCTGAAGGAACAGATGAGTTCTTGCTTCATTCCGTGCTGCACCTGCCCTCCGTTCTGATGGAATCTGTGCGATCAGCTGATAAAAGCCGGCGGGGAGGGGCCGTGGCAGCGGGAATAAAGGCCTGAAGAGAAATTGGAACCTGAGAGATTATCGGGGCAGGTCTTTTTCCGGAGGCCTGTGGTGTCTGTAGGACTCTATTACGTTATCTGAGGTGGTAAGAAATTCTTCTTTCAATGTCCCGGGAAGAGAGTAAGTTCAAGACCTAATATTGGCTTGGATCTATGGCAGGTGATCCTAACTAATTTGGGCAACATTTCTTTCCTATGAGGGGAAGCAGCAGGGCCCTTACTGCCGGGGTTCCTGACTCTGGATGCACTTCAGTATCACCCAGGGAGCTCTTAAAAATACTGATGCCCACACCCGACCCCAGAAGAAATGAATCAGAGGCTCTTGTGGGTGGGGCCCAGACACTGATGATTTTTACCAACTCTTCAGGTGATTCAAAGACGAAGCCAGTGCTGAGAGCCGCTGGCCCACAGGAGCTTCTCAAACATTAGCATGCATTGGAATCATCCCGAGGGCTTGTTAAGGCAGAGACTGTGGGGCCCCATACCTGGAGTGGGGCCCATGCAAATTTTTATTTCTAATAGGCCCCAGACAATGCTTGTTTACTGGTCCAGGGACCCCACCTGGAGAGCCAGTGTCTAGAGGAAATGGTACCAAGTTCATGTTCTGGTCCCATCACTAATTAGTTGTAGTAATTTGAGAAGTTCCTATAGCTCTTAAATTCACAGTTTATATTATTGCCCTCATTATTCCAAAGATTTGGGGGGTAGTCAAGGGTGATCATGTATATGCAAGAACTTTGTAAACTATAAAGCAGTGCATGAAAATGAATTTGTAATTAATCTATTGAAATTGCCATTTTGCTTGGTGTTTCAGAGATCTAGCTGTGCTTATGGCAACTTATAGCCGGATTTATTCATTCATTAAAAAACTAATTAACAAAAGCCATTATATATCAGGCCGCAGACCAAATGTTGGGGTAACACAATGACATGACTAGTTTTTCTCTTCCCTCATGAAGCTTCTACTCTGTGTAGGGCCAAATCTACCTGTTTTTGTATGGCCTGTGAGGTAAGTATGGTTTTTACATATATTTTTTTAAGATTTTCTTTCTTTATTTCTTTTTTAATATTTTCTTTTGTGTGTGTGTGTCAGGTGGAGGGGCAGAGAGAGTGGAGAGAGAGAAACTCAAGCAGTCTCTGAGCTCAGCATGGAACCCCCTAGGCTGTTCGATCTTAGGACCTTGAGATCATGACCTGAGCCAAAATCAAGAGCCAGATGCTTAACCAGCTGAGCCACCCAGGCACCCCAGTTTTTATATTTTTTAATGGTTGGAATAATCAGAAGAACATATTGCCTGACATGTGAAAATTATACGGAATTCAAGTTTAAAGTGTAACAATTAAGTTTTATTGGAACATAGATACACTTATTCATGTTCATAACCATTGCTTTTAGGCTACAAATGTGGAATGGAGTAAGGATGACAAAGACTGTATGGCCCACAAGGCCTAAAATACTTACTATCTGGTCTGCGACAGAAAAAAGTGTGCTGATCCCTGTCCTAGGGGAAGAGTTAAATCCCACTGTAGTTAGTTCTGGGAGGGAGCAAACAAGTGTTGGAGAGACTCATGGGCACAGGGATCTATTTCAGAAAGGGAGGCTGGGGAGGCCTTTGTAAAGAGATGTTAACCCAGGACCTAAAGAATGGGGGTAGCTACCATACATATTTCCAGGGTGGGAGAGAACAGCAGGTATAAAAGCCCTGTGGTGGGCAGTTTGGTTTTTTTGAAACACTAAGAAAATCAGTGTAGGTGAAGCGTAGATTCAAGGAGGGGATAGGTTTGTTACTGGCTCATGATGAGGGAACACATAGGCAGGGATCAGGTCAGGAGGGTCCCTTTATGCCCTAATGGGTCTAATTTTATCTAAGTACAATGGACCCTATTTTAAGGAAGAGAGGCATTGGTGATGAAAATAGCTAATTTTTAGTGAGTGCTTACTATTGTTGGGTGTTATCCTAAGGGCAGTACAGTCTTTACAGCAGCTGTAAGATAGGGGTTAGTATTGTCCTCATTTTAGATGACAAATGTAAGGTACAGAAAGGTCAACCACCTAACGTCACACAGCTGGTAAAGTGAGAGGCGAGACTTGAACCCAGACTGGGTGGCAATTGTTTGACAACCAGGAGGGAAGCTATTCTTCAAGTCCAAGCAAGGGATGGGTGGGCCAGTGTAAGGAGTTAGCTGAAGAGATGGGCAGAGGTGGCAGAGGCTGAGACCTGATCCAGGGGTCGGGATGACGACCTTGATTGTCTAGATAGGGAGTGAAAGTGAGGGAAGGTCAAGTTCAGCTTCCAAATTCCAGGTCTAGAGAACTGGCTCTTCACTGAAAATGCCATGACCAGAGACCTTAGTCGACTATACACTTTGATTTGGAATAGGAATTGAAAATATATATGAGTACATGTCTAACTCCTCTTCCCCAGGAACTGTGAACTCTTCTTTGAGGGTAGAGACAAGGATCCCTCTATTTTTCTATATCCAACGTGCAGTAGTGTGGGGCATAGTGTAGCTGGTTAATTCAATGTATAGAAAGCTGAACAAATCTTAGTACCTATTCTGTGGGATGTATATAAGTTAACTAGACTAGAGCACTTTGAATTTTGACCAGCAAATTGATATTTGAAAGTTTGAGCCTCAGTACTCATGGAGATTCATTTATTTGTGGAACTTTTTGTTTGTCTTTGCTTTGTCATGTCTCTAACTTCAAGGTTTGATTCCCCTTGACTAGTCCTTGAAATTCCGAGTATTCCTCAAAGTATTTAAAGCTTGTAAAGTTAAACATAAATATTAAAAAAAAGTCAGAAAAGCACTTAGAAATATGTGCAACTATCATTTCTGGTCCTTCTTTTTAAAGATAATAGGAAACTAAACTCTAAAATGTTGATTTGATCTGGTTTATACCATTTTTATTCACTGATTCTCCAACTTTATCTCACAGATGAGGATCAGATCCTTTGAAACCATTAAGATCAATGAAGACTTTTGTGGATCTTCAGTAATCCTTGGGTTCCCTTCATTCTGGTGCCATGACCTCTCCTGACTCATTGGGTCCCTCCCGATTCTCTAAGGTGTCACCCCTAGGTTGCCAGGCAATGCTAACAAGACTGGTCTTCACCCTGCAGTTAGGCGTCAGCTGGTGCCGTCACATTTTCAGGTATTATTACTATTTAACAAAACAAGGGTCAAGGCCTGAGTTGCTCTCAGTGAAGAAAATGCTCATGTAGATCTCCCAAGAAACCAATTTATCCCCCCCCTCCTTAAAACAGATCTCAATTAAGTCTGTAAAGGATGAAGAGGGTCCAGGATGGGATATAAGGGAGTATGGAGCTCAGCTGATGAGAACACACAACCTAGGCGGTCTTAAGCAGGCAGATCATGAGTAAGTGCAAACTATACATGGAAACAGAGCAGAGGACACATTTGTTTCTGACAGTTGCTAAGACTACTAGTGTTTAGGTAAATTCCTGACTATGAACCTGAACTTGAATTATAGAAACCGCGTACCCCAAAGCCAAGCTTTCAGGATGAGGATGGACTCAGTGAGCAGGATTTTCATTTTTTAGAGTTTTGGGGAGTTTTGTTTCTAATTCTTTACTGATGTCTGGCTAACACAGCTACCAGCACAATTCTTGATCATTTTCACTACTTAATAACCATCTGTGGAATTGGATTGTTTATGTAACAACTTTTCCCTTTGTGCCTAGAGATGCAGGTTATCGATCCAGCAGTCAAGTATATATTTATTAAGCTCCTACTGTTTGTCCTTCAGTGTGCCAGGGACTCTGAGAGATATGGAGAAGTATAAGACCTGGCTGGTGCTCTTAGGGCATAACTTACCCGAGGCCATAATTAAACAGTACTTACATTGATAGTCTACTGTAGGCTAGGCACAGGGATAAACACTTTTCTGGCCTCTGTCTCCAGTCCATAGAACAGCCTTCCACAGTGGATGTTGTTGCCTGTGCTCCCTTGTCCAAGGTCACATGGCTTGCTATGGGGAGAGGTTCTGTACCTCAGGTTCTATACCAGGTAGGCCTGGGACCAAAACTCTCCTATTTGAGAGTCATGGCTGTGCCTGTGGCATTAGCACCCATGAAAGCATTCATCCTTCCATCCACTTGGCTGCTTCTGCAATAGCTGTAAGGGTTTCCAGACTCCTGACAGTGTACTTAGCAGCAAGAGGAGTCAAAAACTGTGAGGGTCTATTGCGCAGAGTAAACAAGATCCTTACCCTCCAGAAGCTTACATTCCAGTGGGAAAGAAGAACAATTTGAGTAACCAACCAATAGTAAACAACTGAGTAGGCAAGGAAACAGCTATAATTTCTGGTAGTAAAATACTCTGTGATGAAAACAAAGCAAGGTAAGAGAGGGTGAAGTTTACATGGTATGTTCCAGCTCACTTACGATAGACACAGAACTGCTGACTTTCTGCATCATGATATTCTAGAAAAGACAAGCTCGCAAGCATTGCATGTTATCGACATGGGATCTACACACTGTAATTTGCTAATCGTGCTCTCTTTAACACCACAGTATAATATTCCACTCAAAATGCAGTCTAATCATTTTGAAAGTCAAAACAAAATTGCACTTTTGTTATCTATGTAACTTGGGCATCTGGGTAATATTGTTAAGTTCCAATTCTTTGACTTATATTGTAAGAAACAATAATTTTGAGTGCATACTAGAGGACAGGTCCTGTGCTACCTACCCGTAAAAACAACGAACAAACAAAAAAGCCTTGCTTGCTCCCTCGGTCTCTGGCCGAGGAGACAAGAGGCAGGGATGAAAGTCTTTTTAATTCTGTTGCCGGCCTCCCTATCTCCCCTCCCCTGCCAAATCACACGAAGTCACAAATAAAAAGGCAGACAAACATTGCCATAAATGCAAAGAGTAATTCTAATATTAAAGAAGAACAACCCAGGAAGACACAACCACTAACAAGCATTAAAAAAAGGCAGAACAAACCCTTGTATAGAATCTTGCTGACAAGTGCTATTAAATATTAATTCTATAGACCGTGGAGACATCATTAAACAAACATATATACCCCGATGCTGAATGCGCACTGGTCCAGGCATTTGTTTTACACGTGGTTGTTGGCTAGGTATACTCTTTTGTGTTGCCTTCCCAGGCAAAAAGCAATTTTCCCCCTGCTTCCATTAATTGTATCCTTACATATCACCGAAATCCTCATTGCCTTTTGGTTATTTGTCTTGTCCTTTCCTTTCATTTAATTGGAAAGACAATCTTAGGGAGAATGAAGGGAGTTACCTGTTTCCAGGCTGCCATGCGTGGATAAAAACACATCATATTTAGATAGGGGTCTGGATTTAAAGAAGCAGTGCTCCATGCAGGGCACTTGGAGAAATGAGAGCACGGGGTGACCTTTACCCAGTTTAATGCTACTTTCCAACTTCTCCTCAAGATTCTTTAAATAAAGATCCTAAATGTTAGGGAGGAAAAAATCCTAACCCACAGAATTAGCAAAGCTTACTTACGCAGTTTTTTCTTAAAGTCTGGATATACTCTCAATCTTGTAAATATAAAGGGATAACTTCACCACATTTGGAATTATAATTACAGAGCTGCAAAGGGCCTTAGGGAGCATCTAGGCCAGTGATTCTCAAACTTCGAGGATCAGAACATTCTCCTTCAAACACAGAGTGCCAGGTCCTGCCGCCTGGAATTTCTAATTCAGTAGGACTGGGTGGGAGCCAGAGAATTTGCATTTCTAACAGGCTGCCCGGTGATGCCAGTGCGTCTGATCTGGGGCTACGCTTTGAGAACCACTGATCTGGGCTAACCCTCACATTTTACAGATGAGTAAACTGAGATCCTGAGAAGTTACTACAATGTACCCAACGTTACAAGTTTCGTTGAAGGCTGATTCTCCATTGGGACCTATATATCCCGAGTCTGCATCATGCTTTCCCCAGTGCAGCACGGAGAATTTTAGATACCACAGGGAGATTAGAACTCTGTTCCTGTATTAGGAAGTCACCCTCTGGGGGGGGGGGGGTCATTCTTCTGAGGAATGCAGGAGTCTTCAGTGTTGGCTAGCCCCTCGGCCATCTCCCCACGCTCTTGCCCTCCTGCCTGGCAGTCACCTCACTGAGCTCTGTCCCCAGGAGATATGACCTGTCCCCGGCTCCATCATGGCCAGCCACTGAGATGGAATCAGAATGGGCTCTCCAGAATCCTAGGGTCTGGTTCTTTCTGCCTGTTGTGTCCCGAAAGGACACAGCCATGTTGGGACCAACTGAGACTATGGTAACCATTGTTTGCCTACTTTCAGGGAGACTTTGTCCAGGTGGAACCAGTCAGGATGTATATTTCAACAGCTCCTAGCAAGAGAGCAAGAGTACGTCCTGTAACACATGCCTCGCAGGGCCGCCCCATGTCTTTGCTGGGCCTTATGCTTTCCTGGGTCCCTTCCTCCATGAAAGAGTATGAAACCTGATCTTTCACCCTTACGTGGACATAAGGACCCAGATTACGCAGGCCGCCTTCGTGTTTATATACCCACTATGAGTTCCTGTGCTTGTGAAGAAATGCAAACTACTACAGCATCCCGCTGGGCCCCTCCGACTAGGGGCTCGGTGCCAAGTGTGCCCACCGGGCGAGTGGGCCCGGGGCGTCCCCGGGGAGCCAGCGCCCCGCCGCGCCTTCTGCCCGGGGCTGCGCTCGGAAGACAAAGGGGCGGCGCGCGGGCGTGCGGGGCGGCGGGACCCCGGCGGCGGCCCCTGTCCCCGGTCCCCGCAGCGGGTGGCGCGGCGCCGGGGACCCGCGTGCACCGAGGAGGAGGCCGGGCCGGGCGCGCACCACCGAGCTGAGCGCTGCGCGGGCTTTTTTTTTTTTTTTTTTTTTGCATACAATTATAGTGATGGCATCATTTTTTTTGAAACAAACTGTCCATAAATGTCACTGGAAATCCGGGTCTCCTTTTATTAAAACTGAAAAATGTGTATAAATGTAAATAACAAATGACTGATACAGGGATAAGAACACCAGAGCGGCTGCTGGCGTCTCTCTCTTTCTCTCTTTTTTTCTCTCCTCCTCATGTAATTTGCATTAATAAAGAGGCTGTTCCTTGTCGGAATGTGTTTCATCCGGTTTAAAATCCCAGGGCGATCCACTAGGAAGAGCTCTGGGAGAATCCAACTGTCAGAGCCGACAAGACAAATGAATCCCGATGTCAGGAGCGTGTGGTTCAACGATGACAGATTGAGAAGAACTGTCCCCCTCTCGACAGGCGGGCTTCATTTTCAAATTAATAAATCTGAATAAAATATTTTTCCTTTCATTACGAGCGGAGCCTGTTTGACAGTTCCCGTGACAGGAGGGAGTCGCCGTGTTGATGAGAACAGTTTGCATGAATTCCACCTGGGCTTTTTCTGTTTTATTTTTACCTGCAATCTCTTCCCTGTTTGCCGCTCTCCTCCCCCCTCCCGCGCCTGCCGTGTTTCCCCTTCCCCTCCCTTCCGTGCCTTGTTCCCCCCCATAGTCTTCTTGTCTCGTGATCCTCCCCGCCCTCCTTCCCGCGCTCTGCTCCGGCTCCGAAATGTCACCCACTCCTATTTTTTGCAACGGTTCCTATTCACCTGCAGGCTATTACCCTGAATTAAAGGCCAGAGCATTGTTTCACTAAAAACAGAGAGAGAGAGAGACAGAGACAGAGAGCGAAAGAGAGAAAGTCCGCAACTAATTATTATGAAATGTTTTCTTTTTTCCTTTGGCTGCTTATCGCGGGTCAGATGATGATAACAGCTCACGCCCAGGCTAGAGGAAATAGTGCGTTTCTCTAATTTATCATTTCACCTTAGGAAACAATCCTCATCATTTCTTCTTCACACGAAAATAAAGGCAACCCATCCAAACAAGCAGACAAACAAGAAAACCTTTGTTGTCAATTTCCCTCCCAAAGCCAGGAGAGAGAGATCAAGGGCGCACCTCAGGAACTGGAGATGCAGAGGCAAGTCTTAATGCACACGGTGACAGGCTGTTCCTCTTAAATAATTTAGGAGCACTTTCTGGGAAACAATATGTGATCATTAGAGAAATACTATTGAGAAAAGTGACTTCTTGATAACAGAGGGGGTTTTGTTTTTGCATTTGGTATAGAATCCTGGCTCAGCAGGCGACTTTCAATGGCCCTGTTCTTCAGCCGGAGATCCACAGAGTAGAGGAGAAATTAATCTGAGTGCAGCAGTCAGTGACACCCAAAGCCCCAGCCTCGAAGGCAGGACTCCCCGGTGCCTCCCTCCTCAACGTGCAAGGAAGGAAAGAGACTTGCCAAACCTGCCACAGTAAAATGAGGGAGGTGCCAGGAGATCCGAGGTCTTCAGCCCAAGGGTCTGGCCTCTGACCCTGACTTCTTATATTCTGCACATTTGTCGTCACGCTCTTCCCCATCCTTCAGAAGGTAATGAGCCTGCAGTGTTTTCTGTGCCATTGTATAAGATGGACTTAGGTCCTAGGGCTTGTGTCTGATGTGCATGGAAAGCCTTTGAGAACAGAGGTCACCAAGGTAGCAAGCTTGCCTTCGGGTTAATGTAGGTGGAAATCTCAAGCCATTATCTGAGATCTTCAGGCTTAGGAACGTGTGTGTGTGTGTGTGTGTGTGTGTGTGTGTCTGTGACATTTGGGATTTGATTCTTGAAATAAATTATTTAAGTGGTAGAAATTAGATAAAGGGAATAATCGAAGGCTTCCTCAATACCGGTATTTAAGTATAGCAAACCGCACTAGATGGGAGCAGAGTGTAATAACTCAAAATTTCTCAGCGAGGAGACTTCCACCTTTAATTTTGCTGAGATCTCATTTAATAACTAGGATAAATAGAAGGGCCATCTACTAAAACTTTTAAAATAAATCGTCATTCAGAAGACGGGAGGAAGTTCAGTGGTCAGTATCAAGATTCTAGAAGTTCTTATGTAGTGGTTGTCTTGCTTTATTATACATTTCCCACATTGCATTTCTTCCACACAGAAAAAAATACCATTCTAACACAGTCTTCCAGTGATTCCAAAATCCAGTATCATAAAATCTAGATAATTAGTATCTAGTTAGCTATCAGGATGCTATAAGAATGTAAGAAAAGAAATGTGAATGTTCTGAGATCTTTTATATTAATCACAAAACTGTGGTAGGCAAGTGGGTAGTACAGTCTTCATTTTGCAGAGTTAATAGGAAACTGAGTGTCAGGATTAAGTGACTTAATATAAGATCACTTGACTCACAACTAGAAAAGGAGGGATCGATTTTTTTCCCCTTACCGCACGTGTCATTACCTTTTCACTAAATTATCCTGCACTCAGCTGTGTGTGTTCGTGTGTGTGTTAGTGGAAATATTCAGGTAAATCACACCATCATAGAGCTGACTACTATTAATTCTCTAACGGTTGGAAACTACTGCTTTCCCATCTCACCAATCCATGTTCCATTTTGCTGGTTGATTTGTATTGGCCTCTCAAAATATTTATTTTCAGATTCTCTCTTCCATTCCCCCCCCCCCCGGGTAATATTGAGGTGGTTAAGAAATAGTCATACCAAGACCATCAGTGTTTTCAAGTAAGTGGTATTATTAATTAATGTGTGGGAAATAACCTACAAAAATCAGAGACATTTCACGGTATTAAAAAGTATTCACACTACAGGGGCACCTAGGTGGCTCAGTCGGTTGGGCTTCTGCCTTTGGCTTGGGTCATGATCTCGGGGTCCTGGGATCGAGTCCTATGTCAGCTCCCTGCTCAGTGGAAGCCTGCCTCTCCCTCTCCTGTGCTCTCTCTCTCTAATAAATAAATAAAATCTTTGAAAAAAATATTCACACCACTGAAAGGGTAAGAGGGTCATGATAGATAAAAATGATTTATATATTTTTAAAGATGTGGCTCCCTTTAAATTCTGTGAGGATGGGAAATTATGCCCTGTTAACATGGTTCAGTGAGCTGAATTACTTATTGGGTATTGGATTTTGGACAATCTCATTTCCTTGAGGCTGCATTGATAAAAATGGACAATAATTATTTTTATGGGGACACTTTGAAGACGCTTGAGGATGATATAACACCTTACATTTACATCTTACAATTTTCAAAGTATCACACAAACATTGCTTTTTTTTCTTTCTTGATTCAGACAGAAAATGAATGAATGAATGAATGAATGAACAGATAAATCTGTTTATCTTCATGAGAGCCCGATAAGGCAGGCATGATTATTGCCATTTTACTGCTGAATGAGGATACAGAGAAATGGAATGGTTTAGAAGAACCAAAGAAGTGAGATGAGGCAGAGCCAAAATCAGTGCCAGGTTGTCCTCGATGAAAGGTACTTTCTCCTGTATTCCTTGGATCAAATTTCTCAAATAGTAGAAAAACTTCTTTATCTGGGATTGGGTCTCTTGTGTTATTAGAGCAGAAGATCAGCTCGACTCACTAGATAATGCATGTGTGTTTGGTACTATCTTAAGCTGGGTAATGGTATTTAAACAATAGAATGAGTCACTCATTCTGTGGCCACTTTTTGGGTTTAGAATTCAACAGATGTAACTCCATGGTTTTCTAAAGAGATGTGGCTACAGGCTTAGCATCTGGTTGTATCTTCACAGGCCCAGGCCCACTATGAGCGTTAAGATCCTGGAGCATAGGGATTCATGGCAAACAGAGGCCAGCCCAGCTCAGGAATGCTCTTTCCTCTCCGCGGTGTCTTGAGCTGTGCTCTTGCATCCTCACAGAAGGGAGCACAGAGGTGGCTAAAAAGGAAGAGCGAGTCACTCACTTAGACGTTCCCTGAGCTCCTGCTCAGTGCCGGGCATTGTGCTCGGAAGTGGGACTAGAAAGCTCTGTGAAACACACCTGTCCTCATGGAGCTGAGCCACACAGATGCTCCCTGTGTCTGCTAAGTTCTCCAGCAGAGGATTGCTCGCCATGTTTGGGAGCCGAGGACGGAGGACCTAACTTCGTGTGTGGGATTCTTGCAGAGATGTTGGAGAATTTCATGGGAAGGTACATGCTGTCCCCTGTGGAATGGTGCCATGGTCCATACTAGGAGTCTTACCTTTCCACTATTTCTTTGCATACATTCAATTTTCCACTTAAATTGAATCGCTCTCCTTTTTCCAGTAATAATTAATGCCATTAATATTACTACTCTACCATCCATTACGGATCTGCTGCACGCTAGGCACTGTGCCGTATGGTTTTTAATCTTGACAATAGCTCTGTGAAAGCATCTTTGTCTGTTCTTCATTCCATAGTGGAGGAAACAGGCTTGGAAGTGTGCTTAATCTGAATCAGTCCTTATGAGGCGCGATCCTCACTTCCCTCATGGACGCAGGGTCTCCTTGCCTTTGATTCATTTGTCCGGAATTTCTTCTCCCTCTGTTTCCACTTGTCAAAATCTCAGGCAGGGCTCAGTGCAAACGCCTGTCCCTCTGTGAAATCTTTCCTGATGTTGCACCACCTGGGGATGTCTCCACATCAAGGAGATTCTTGAACTTGGAAATCAAGGCAGTCATTTTAGGATAATTGTGAAATCATGACCCAGGGGCCCAGGGGCCTGCCTTCAAACAGACCTGATCTATGGCATCCTATCCTCGGGAGATACGACTCTCTGTTCTTCCTTAAATATCTCTGGGGGCAGAATTTCTGTAGTCTCTAATGGTCCTTTCTTTTCCTCGGATCAAGATTTCCCCCACTTAATCTAAATGCATTCCCTCTTGTTTGATATTCTGTGGAGTAAGAGGTTACCTGCTCTGCTCACAGATAATGCACCATCTGAAAACCATCCCCAGGCTCCAAACCAGTAACCAGGCAACCCTTGTGCTGTACCCTCCGTAACTAACCTTTGTGATTCTCGTGCCCTCTCTTCCGAAGTCTGTTCTTCTTTCCTTTAATCTTGTTGTCACTGCCCTTTCTCACCTCTAGCATCAACGGCAAGGAGACCACATTCTGACACACGAAAATACCACTAGCAGGTGGCAGGCAAATTGGCATGCTTAGCGCAGCACCACGCACCCTCCGGGGATTAATAATAAATACTATTTGATGATGAAATCTGAGTGCATTTTCTTTTCAATGAGACAGTGTCAACTGTTTTCTTCTAAAGCAGAAATGAGCAGAATACAAAATGGAACAGCCTTCCTTTCTCCCCACTCAGGAGGCTGCTGTTACTGATCTGGTTTGGCATTCCTCCCGCTATGCCCAGACGGAAAGGACCTACGCCGGTGCCACTGTGCCTTCCCTTGATAACTAGCTCTTTATGAAAAATTGGAGATGAGTACTCTAAATGCTTTGTTTTCTTTATTTCTGGTCTGGCTGGTGTAACTTTAAGGATTAAAGTGGATTATTTTAACTATAAACTAGAACTCAAAGACAAGGTCAAAAATTGTATATATAATTATATAGATATACATAATTGGATGTCACTGCTGGGGTTAGCAGGATTTATTCATTAGATATTTAATGAACATGTTCTATGTTCTATGGTTGGGGTGGTTTCAGGGATTGGGGGTAGGGAGAGAAGTGTAGAAGGGTTGATATCCTTAAAATAATATACTCCAGGGGCACCTGGGTGGCTCAGTTAGTTAGGCATCTGCTTTCGGCTTGGGTCATGATCCCAGAGTCCTGGGATTGAGCCCACCATTGGGCTCCCTGCCCAGTGGGGAGCCTGCTTCTCCCTCTCCCTCTGCCTCTCCCCCTGCTCATGCTCTCTCTCTGTCAAATAAATAAAAACAAATCTTTTTAAAAATAATCTACTCCAAATACTTTAATTCCCACTTAGGAAACCTGAGGCTCCAAGAGGTGAGATATATAGTTAGAAGTATATAGTTATCTGGGTGTTCCGTGGGAAAATCTGGGTCAGAGCCCTTCTTGTGCTCACTTCAGATCTATTTCCAGTATTCTCCTGCTACCTGTGTTTTTCTTCTCAGAAAGCAAAGTCAGTGCTATGGCAAAAACAAGTATAAAACTTTGGATGAGACATCCAGGGACAGTGAGTGCCAAAACATAGATTAGGTGAACCTGGAATTGAGCTGTTTGAATTAGGCGTGGAGGCTTGGAGCTCTGCCTACCTCATCTCTCTTTGCCTCCCTTCCTAGAACTGAGGGGCTTTGAAGAGTACGTAACAAAACCGTCTCTCCAGGGAGGTGCAAAGCAAAATATGATGCTGTCCCTGTGTCCTGGAGTGTCCGTGTTAGTTAAGGCTAAATGTCAGAAAAAGGCAAAGAGTTAAGTAATAATGCCAGAGATAAGCAAGCAAGCTGATTATGTACACACTAAAATCTGAGTGCATGACTAGCTGCCAAATGAATGATATGCTAAATGCGGTAAGAATGTAGAGATGGAGGGAAGACTGTGAGAAAGGAAGAGAGACATTCTAGCCACATCTGCAGCAATGTGTATGATGAGGATATACAGAAAACAAAGAGAAAAACCTTTAGGGAGCTGGGGGAAGGCTCTGAATCAAGAAAATGTAAACCGTGTTTGGATAATGAATAAATAATTTATTACACTGGAATATTTGATAAAGTGAGTTGTTACAGATAATACTAGAAAGCCAGGTTTGGGTCAGATGGTGAAAAGTGCTGAAAATCAGGCCAAGGGAAATGGAATTTATTTAAATTCCATAGTGTTGGATTGTTTCAGTTTTACTGAAAGAGGCAGCTCTTAAGAACCAGTCCATATGACCTTCTTAGGTGGACTTTGTGGGATTTTTTTTTTTTTTGGATGACTTTCACATAGTCTTTAATTTATGAACCAACAGTGACATCTACCACTTGTTCTAGTTCAGTTTGGCAAGTGTACATCAAAGGTGTGTCCCTCCATCTCGTTTTTATGCCACAACACCCATTGCTCTCCAGTCCCATCGTAGCAACTGACCATGAAATACTTCTCTATAATTTGCTGCTTCCAATCCCTAGTGAACACCACCTGGGACAAAGCCAATCTGCTGATTAGACCCAGGATTTCGTGAGCAATGTTAATTTTATCTTCCTAGCTTTAAAATGGGCTACACTCTGATTGCATGATTCTCACTGGTAGGCCTGTGACTTTTTTTTTTTAAGATTTTATTTATTTATTTATTTATTTATTTGAGTGAGAGAGAGAGAGAGAGAGAACACGACTAAGGGGAGGGACAGAGGGAGAGAGAGAGAATCTTAAGCAGACTCCATGCTGAGCATGGAGCCCGATGTGGGACTCAAACTCACAACCCTGAGATCATGACCTGAGCCGAAAGCAAGAGTCAGACACTTAACTGACTGAGTCACCTGGGTGCCCTGGCCTGGGACCACTTTAATTCACAAAATATTGATCGTAAATGCCATATGTAAAATAATCTATGAGGTTAATCTGCTGAAACATCTGTGACCTGTAGGCAACACGAAGAGTAAGATGTATTCATTCCCATGTGATTGGGGAACAGGCATAAACAATGAGAAGTTCTTAGGAAGGTACATGCAGTTAGGGTACAGAGAGGGAAGAGACTAGTCTTGATAGAGAATTACTAGGTTGAGCATGATTTGATCGTATTAACTAGTCCACATGATGCTCATGATTGTTTGGCTTGCCTTGTGCTTAAAGGTAAAACTGAGTGTAGTCATTAGATCCACTGTCAAGTATTTTCAAAAGGAAGGTCAGTTTCCGACAGAGGAAGAGTGGCAAGAACTTTGGCAGGGGGCCAGAGAGAAAATACGGGGAGTTGGTAGCAACCACTACTTTTTGGAAATTGTGGCAAATCTTTGGAATAATTTAGGAGCCTCCCTTACATATGTAGAGGAAGTGTAAAAAGTATTAGAAAAATTATCAAATGCCCAAAGGCAGAGAGATGTGCTAAATTTGGGTCTTATCACTGAAACATGTGATTTGGAGTGTCACTGGTAGCAGACCGAGTGATTTTTCAGGAGATGAACAACAGGTGGTCTAAGAGAACTATCTACCCGGCTTACCATATAACACTGAAAAAGTTAGGAAGTGTTTGGGACTAATTTTCAACTCGGACTCTCAAATTTTGCAACTTTGGAATTTGTGAACCAGCACGTTTCCTCAGTAATTCTCGGAGGGCCCTTTCCATGAAGGCCTTCAGTAACTTCTCGCATATGGCTCTTTCTACCACACGTTTCAGAAGACAGATCAGCCGTTTGTGCTTACAGTGTATGTTTTCAAATAATGGAGTCTCAACTATAATCACTGACATATAAGGGATTATTTTACTGCTTCATCAAGTGCTTTTCTGTACATTTATTATAAAGATTTGTATTAAAACTTTATGAGATATCATTAAACATAAGAATAAAAATTTGTCCCTTAAAGAAAAAAAGGGTCAGATTACTAGACTAGGAATCCATAACCTGTGGAAGCCATAGCCAGAATCTGAACCAGGAGCCTCTGGCTCCAAATTCCTTGTGCTTTCCAATCTATCATCCATCCAATGTATCATGCATAACTTACAGCCTAATGCAAGAAATCTGGATATTCTTAGTATAGGCGCTTGGCTTATTTCACTCCTGGGGAGCCAATGGAGAAGAGTTATCAACACCTGTGTAGAGTCCACAATATTTATACCTCGAGTTATTGCCAAAAAGTGCCAGAAAATTAAAATATTAGAGTCTCCAAGGAGTCAACGATGACAAATTAAAATCAATGACTCCCACTCCTGTGAACAAATCCATGTTAAGTAAAAATGATTCCTTGTTTTCTAAGATGCCGAGAGCACTTTGTTTATAAAACAGCCAGCATCCTTACGACTCATCGTTGGCTGGATGACCACAGACGAAGCAGATTCTATCTCACCTTTCCCATCTGTAAAATGGAATTCATCGTACCTGCCATTCTGCTTACGGAGCGGTCACGAAGGTAAGTAATAACAACGCACGCACTGCTCCTTGGGAGTAAGGCAGCGGTATAAATCCGAGGTATTATCATCAAGACACTGCTATTTACATGGCTCTCTTCTCCAGGGCATAGAGGGTTTTATTGCCTCACGGAGCTCGAGGAAGTGGAACAGTAATGCTCTCTTCCAAAAGGGAATCTGACCGAGAGAGTGGATAAGTGGCTGACCCCCACATGGCACAGCAAGGTGATAACCTTACCGCCCAGTGATGTTGATTAATATTTGCCAGTTAACAACTAGCCCGGTGAGTCTGGCTTGCTGCTGGCTATCTCTACAATAATAAAAGCCCTCCTGTTATAGAATAGTCCATGGTTTCCGGAATGGGATTTAAACTGAACTTTTTTATTTTTCCTGCGGCTCTTAAATTCTCAGATAACTTTCTCCTACACTTACTTTCTGGTTTCAATAGAAATAGCACAAAAATGCTGACTGTGGAATTCCCGGCCATCAGAACAGTGGAGGGTTTGAATGTCGCAAGAAATATTGGTTTCCTTGAGGCTTTCAGACATTTTTTCCCTAACTACATAAATAGCTATGGGGTGAAAGAAAGAGAAGGCGAGTGATGAGGAAGGAGCTGACAAGAGGGTGGAAAAAGTTGCCTTTTCAAAAAAGAGGTAGATGGGCCATCTGCTTCGCGTCATCAAAAAAAAAAAAAAAAGGTGTGGGGGGAGGGGTGGGGGAGGTGGGTGCAGGAGGACCGGCAAATGGGGCACCAGCGAGATCTGAACTCTCCTCTGCTTTTACTACTGAGTTTGACCTTGGACACTTTAATCAACCTTGAATTTAATGTATGCATCTTGAAAATGACCAAGGTGACTTAGAAGATCTCTGAGACGCATTAGCTCTGAAATTTGGCTTGTTCCCTAAAAGCCACCATGAACGCCTGCCTCTTTCGCCGACTACTCTGCCCACCACTCTCGGTGCCACATTGAACAGTCTCCGTGAGGACAGTGCAGACACAAACACCTCATGTGGCTCTTGGAACTCGTGAAAAGTTCCCTGAGGTTCCAGCATTCTTTCTCAAGGCTGACTTCCCTTTGATGATGACAGAAGGAAGACTCTTGGAGGGGCTTGAAACTCCTAGGGAGTCTGTCCTGAACCGAGGAACTAAGAGGAACGGATTCCCTTCCCAGGCTTCAAGAATGAGTGCTAGTGTCGCGGCTCCTGGGTGGCTCAGTGGGTTAAGGCTCTGCCTTTGGCTCAGGTTATGGTCTCACGGTCCTGGGATCAAGCCCCGCATCGGGCTTTCTGCTCGGCAGGGAGCCTGCTTCCCCCTCTCTCTCTGCCTGCCTCTCTGCCTACTTGTGATCTCTCTCTCTCTCTCTCTCTGTGTCAAATAAATAAATAAATAACATCTTAAAAAAAAAAAAAAAAAGAATGAGTGCTAGTGTCTCCATCAGCTTTGTCCTTCGGTATCTTTCAATGTGGGATTTGCTACTTCATTTACGTAAGTATCTCAGCATTTAATCCCAGCGTACAGGCTTTGCAAAAACAACAGAAAACACGAAAAGAAGAGGTAAGATGCTTATCGATCTGCTAAAGTTCCAAGAAAGTCAGTTGGTCAATGTGCTCGGACATCTGAATGCCTGAAAATTTGGTTGACTTGGATTATTTATTTTAAATGGCCAGAGATGTTCAAAGGAGTGAAGAATTTACCTGATTTGGTCTAGGCAGAAACAGATTCACTGAGTTAATGTTCTCAAATTGTTCACTGTTCATTCAGTATAACTCATTATATTGATAATAATGCAGATATTTGCTGTCAGTTAACACGATTCTAGAAACCTCTACTTTTTAAAAAAAAATTTCTTGCTTTAAAAAAATTATTTAAATTCAATTTAACTAACATATAGAGTATTACTTTTTTGGGGGGTAGAATTTAGTGATTCATCAGTTGCATAGAACACCCAGGGCTCATTACTTTAAGTGCCCTCCTTAATGCCCACTCCCCAGTTACCCCAGACTCCTGCCCACCTCCCCTCCAACAACCCTCAGTTTGTTCCCTATAATTAAGAGTCTCTTACGGTTTGCCTCTCTCTCTGTTTTTATCTTATTTTCTTTTTCCTTCCCTTTCCCTATGTTCATCTGTTTTGTTTCTTAAATTCCACTTAAGAATGAAATCTTATGGTATTCGTCTTTCTCTGGCTTATTTCATTTAGCATAATACCCTCTTATACCCTCTTATCTCATCCATGTCATTGCAAGAGGCAAGACTTCATTCTTTTTGATGGCTGGATGCAATGGATGGATACGTCCATTGTATGTATGTATTAAAAACACCTCTTCTTTATCCATTCATCTGTTGATGGACATCTGGGCTCTTTCCATAGTTTGGCTATTGTGGGCATTGCTGCTATAAACATTGGGGTGCTCGAGCCCCTTTGAATCACTGTATTTGTACCCTTTGGGTAAATACCCAGTAGTGTGATTGCTGGGTCTAGTGTACCTCTATTTTCAACATTTTGAGGAACCTCCATACTCTTTTCCACAGTGGCTGCACCAGCTTGCATTCCCACCAACAGCGTAGGAGGGTTCCCCTTTCTCCACACCCTCACCAACATCTGTTGTTTCCTGACTTGTTAATTATAGGCATTCTGACAGCGTGAGGTGGTATCTTATTGTGGTTTGGATTTGCCTTTCCCTGATGCCGAGAGATGTGGAGCATTTTTTCATTTGTCTGTTGGCCATTGGTATAGAATCATTTACTTTCTGACTGCTCTCTACATCTTCCTAAAAGTAAGCAATATGTGACTAACTCATTCTGAGTATTCTTAAGCAAACATCTGAGGTAATTTTCCTGGTAGAAGGAGCTGAAAGTTTGTATTTCCACTTTAAAGAGGTAGTTAATACTGCCACTGTGGTGTTGTAATAAAATCCACCAAATTTACTGGTGCTTTCTGATTTACAATTCATTTCAAGAGCAGCCCTGATTCCTGAGAGGGAGAAACAGAGTATCAAGCAATTCATGAGTCTTTCCACTAGCTGAGGTCATGTCTTTTGATCATGCCTCACAATGGCTGGGACTATTTCATAATGCTTCTGCCATAGGAAATTTCTCTTAGGATGTCCTCTGGTGCTGGTTATTGAGGAATATCAGCCAGGATTATAGCCAAAATTCTGATTTGCTTTTTTCAGACTGTTCTAACTTGGATAAGAATGGTCACAGCACTCTCAGTGAACGCAGTTGTAATCTCCAGTTAATATACACTTTATATGTTTGGACTTCAGTAGTGTGACCACAAGAAATGGGAATTCCTAGGTCTGTTTAAACTGAAGTTTCTATGTGGGTATCATTTTAATTCTACAGATGAACAATTGTTTTAATTTGCTAGATGATTCTGAAATTATTCCTTTGTGAAAAGCCATCTCTGGACCAAAGCTTAGAATACTAATTTAATGAAGATGAACAACTATCTAAACCAGTTTCACACATGAAGACTGGCAACTGTACATATAGAAACCGTAATCGTCTCCACCCCCAGTTTATCTGTAAATCTAACATATTTGATGATTGAACATTCTTCTCACAAATGTAGCTCAGGGGCTTATTTGCATAGTCCCAGATTAAACTGGGATGTCACCTGTTCCCAGGAGTCTCTTTGGAAGAAGGCTCTCTGGCTCTCTGGGTTGGACGATAAGAGGACTTTGGAAAGGCTCACGGTGATGTTTTCCAATGAGCACCCACACCAATGAGACATGGTACCCCTTGAGGAGAGGAGATGACAAAAGCAAAATGGCAGAAGAGAGCACTAGAGTAGAGAGTGTTTGGATTAGGAATATTTATAGCAAGTGTTAATGTTTAGTTTTTATACTTTTTGACTCAGTGAGTGCAACATGGAATAGTGTCCTGGTCCTTTGGCTCTCTACAACAAACTAGTTCATCTATTTCTGCTATAGATGGAACCTTTAAGAGCAAATCTTCTCCATGCCAAACATGCTCTAACTGCCAAAGACAGCAGACTCAGCTAGAGTTGGAGGAAGTACCCTTGGTAGGGACATGAGAATGATATATGTAGGCCCCAGAGGAGAACGCTGGGCAATTATGGTACCACTTGGAATTTGAAGATGTGTCTTGGTATCCCAACACAAAATGTGACTACAGTGGTAATAATAATAACATTAATACCTTTTTTTGCTGGGTCCTTTTATATGATATTTTATTTAATTACATAATCACGTGAAAGAGGGATTACTATCCTTTCTGTGCATATTTAAAAAAAATTACAAGAGTTGCCTAAGATCACATAGCTATAAAATTGGAGCTAAGATTGAGATTCAGTTCTGTCCAAAACATTTTGATGTCACAAACAATAGAAATTGCTCTTACGATGAATGGGCATTTAGTGATTATGGCTAGCACATTCTCAATGGTACCCTCTTGCCAGTAGCAGTCAATACTGGAAGACGATGATCATGACAATGATGTCAGGAGTGTCTGGTAGAATCCTTGTGTGGGAACAGAGCAGGTATATAAGAAACAGAGGCAGACCAGAGGAGTGGCCCCTGGTAATTGAAGCAGAAACCAATGTCAGTAATGATATGTGTGCTCCCCCCTTGTCTGGGGGGATTGCTAGGGTAGGAAATAGGCCTTGTTAATTTTTGTATTCCTAGCACCTAGGATAGTATCTGTCATGTTCACGTGGTAAACAAATTCTTCTTAAATGGTCAAATTCAGGATGGTTGCCCAAGACTCAAGGTAGCAGAACAGAGGTGGTCAACCAGAATAGATGAGGTCAGGTGCCAGCAGGATGATGCCTGAGTGACTCTACAGTGTGGAGGGTCACGTCTACCTTAATACAGCTGGGTCATCTGTATCCACAAGAAGTGGGAGTTATTGTAGGGCTTTCCCTTGATATAAAAAATAAAGGCAGATTATGGCTCACATAGCTTTTATTTTGAGGGAATATGAGATGATATTTTTAGTCAATATTACTTACTGGGGACATACAGTGTGCCAATCACTGTGCTAAGCACGGAGGCAAACAGGACTCCCGAAGTCATTTGCCATAAGAAACTTACCAGGCAGTTACAGACACCTAAGCAGTTAAAATGCAACATGATAATTACACTGACAGGAGACGTACAACGTGCCATAGGAGTAAACAGTAGAAACATCTTCCTCAGAATTCAGAGGTTCCAGGAATGTTTTCCAGAAAAAGGGAAATGAGATATTACATTTGGATTAGACCTGGGGTTGAGGTCCTGTCCTGTCATGGTGTAGGTGTGAGATATTTGGAAATTAGCTTAATCCACTGGATCTTTTGTTTTCCCACCTTTAAAACAGAAAATGAAAGTTGACCATTCAAACTTACTCAATGACTATACAAATTAAAGTACTTAGTCGGCCTCTCTCCTGTGGTTGTATTAACACAGGGTGGCTCTGTTGTCATATGACACACACTCAACACACATTTCTTGAATTGATTTCAGTCTCAACAAAACCACGGGCAGCACGTTTTTGTCAACGTGTTCATCTTTTCCGGTTCATCCTGGTTTTAGGATCATGTAGAGTGTACACTCACAAGGTTGTCTCATGCAGTGATTGCATCCAGGAAATACTTCTCCTTGTCAACCAAAAATATTCAACTCATGAGAATGTAGAGTGTCTTAGAGTGTCTGGATCATGTCTGGCATATGCAGGCCACTTATGGATTCTCCGTTTTTCAGAAGGGTTACTCAGATTTTGGCAAAATTACCTTCTCTTGAGCATGTGTTCAGGGTCTGGGAATATGAGACAGGGAAGTGGAAGGTTTTCTCTGGAGAAAACAATCCTTTTTCATTTTGGCTCCACAGAAACCATTCCATGAAGTGAAGTGAGAGAGAGAAATTTAGCAGAGTTGCTAACAGGAGTGTCCTCAGAGGGGTTAGTTACCCAATCTCCTTGGTCCAAAAGGTGTACAGCTTTGGAATATATATAACTAATGATCAGGGGGGAAAAATGAGTATCTATTCACTGCATTTCCTGTCTTCCTGGAACAGACCTCAGGCCATTTGTGTGAGTGGGAGCGTGGCATCTTCTGAACTGCAGTTCTAAAAGCATTTAACAATTCCCATTACTTTATGAGGAAAAAGAAAAATCTGGGGGCAATTTGAAGAAATTTGGCTCAGGACTTGAAGTTTATCAGTACCTTATACATTTTTCCTTGTTTTGTACCACTAGGGCTCTTCTGCTTAGAATGTTTCACTCCTGTCCAAAGGGAGGAAAAACTGGAAATCAAGCAGATAACCCTCAAGGACCAGCATTGGGGTAAATGTAAAAAGTTGTGTCCGTGGTGGTGAGGAGCTCAGTGAATTTGAAATCTGGCTCTGGGTCTGCCTTTCAGAAGTGGGGGGTGAGACTCTTGCTTGAGATGGGGGCCATGAACTCTGAAGGCTTTATTCATCCCTCTATGACACTTCAACTCCTGGCTCTTAAGTACATTGTCCTGAATTGACTTTGTTTCTCCTCCTGGGACACAGACACTCTCCAAATGCCTAGTTACTTTTTTGCAACATTTAGAGATGGACCTAGTACATTCTCTCATTTTTTCTGTAATGGTCCCACCTTCTTGTAAAAGTGAGGCAGGGACCATTTCTCCCATTTTACAGAATCAGAAATAGACACTGGGGGATTTTAGAACAGTCGTGGGGCTGGAGCTGAAAACCAAAGTTTCCTGATTCTCAGTCTGGGGTCTTCCCACTAAACTACCCCGAGTGTGATCTCACCTGCTGCGGAATTTCAACGCGAGGTGGATTTCTTTATTACTAGCTAATGACATGAGGTTGAATCATCAGTGGATACACATAATGGGATTTCTTGTTCTCTTCTCTCCTGAATCACGACGAAGCCATTTACACTTGCTATAATCAAGTTCCCACATTGATAAAATAGAGGAAGCAGGCAAAGAATTGGAGAGAGTTCTATCTCACTCTTCCTTTTTTCATATGATTCTGTGACTATGTACGTACATGAGATAATCATTTCCAGGTAAGCAGTTTGAGCTCTGCAGACCAAAAAAGAAAAGAAAAGAAAAGAAAAAAGTCCTATAAATCTAAGGCATTACCATTATTTTTATTGCTTGGATTAATTGGGTCTTAACATAACAATAAAGATGTTATCTAGGTATATTTTAATGATCTGTTTTGAGGTAAAAATATGTTGGGTGTGCAGGAGTCTAATTTGATGCCAGGGTATGACAGCTCTGCTCCTTCTCAGTGTGTATGAAACCTGTCTAATAGTTGAACCGCCTGACTTCTGTCTGATACCCTTCAATCTCTGTTTTGTTTCAGCTCCCATAACTGTAAGTAATATAATCTTATTAGGCGTCTTGGCATATGTTATTGGGATATTGCAACTTGAAGAAATCTCTTTATTAAAATACACCATTTTCTTTTTTTTTTTTTTAAAGATTTTATTTATTCATTCATTTGATAGAGAGCAAGAGTGAGAGTACATGCGTGTGAGCAGGGGAGGGGCAGAGGAAGAGGGAGAAGGAGGTTCCCCACTGAGCAGGGAATCTGAGGCAGGATTGGATCCCAGGACCCTGGGATCATGACCTAAGCCTAAGTCAGACGCTACACAGACTGAGCCACCCAGGTACCCCTAAGACTCACCATGTTCAAACTGTCACTCTCTGCCTGGTCCGGGTCTCGTCCCAGAGTTACGCTCAACACCTGTGGGCTGCCAGGCACGCTGTCTCGGTACCGAGGGGTCTAGCTGGGCATAATACTAGCATTCTTGCCTCGGTAAGAGAGCAGTGAAGGCAAGTTTGCCAAGACTTGAAACCCAGCTCCAGTCGTTATTTTATACATGGGGTGATCATGTATCTGGTTGGCCCTGGACAATCTCAGCTTCTGTTAGTCCAGCATAATTATCAAAAGTGTCTTTATTCTCAAAAGGGCCCTAGACACCCCTGTATATGAGACACCCCAGGCAAATTACAACCTTTTTAATCTTTTGTCATCTAAAAATTTTTTGAAAAACTCCTAGCACCATTATATTAGCCATATACTATAATTCGCTTCCGTGTTATATCTGTGGGCCTTTGGTGGATGATGAACTCATTCCATTGCTTTTCCGTGGTCGTACTGAAGAACAGCTGCTTGATTCCATCTTCCTGAAGACTCCCATCTATTTGCCCATCCCTGGTTTAGGTCAACAGGATAACTGGTTTCTCTGCCTGATATCTCTCACTGTGTAGAGATGACCTTTCTTCTCCCCCAGTTAGATATCCGGACCCTGACCACATTGTCTCCAGGGCTGGGCCTGATCCTGCTCTTCTTCAGCCATTTAAGATGGATTTCTCTGGATATGTGTGCTCTGCCTCTACATGAGAGTCTCAAGGACTCACCCTGGCATGCCCCCTTCTCCACAATTGGGTGACACTTGTTTGCAGTGTGACAGCTGAAACAAGAAGGCAGAGCGTTGCCTCGCTCAGCCTCAACTGGAAACGCACACACTGGGTGACTCAAATTTTTCACAACTGTGAATGTGTCTGTGAATAAGTGTGAAAGCACTGTGTATATTAATCGGGATTACAAGGAAGCCTTAATGAACAGGTGAATTCGCACATGTAACTGATGGGCATTGTCTGTACTAACCCACCTGGAAAGGCCCTCGGCACTGAAATGCTAGGTCCTCCAAGATTCTATTCTCCACTGGGCCTACTATTCCTTGTTCACAACCTACTCCATCTCTGCCTCCTTTCGGTCTCACTTTGACCTCTGGCAGTTCTGTTGGTTTCAGCCTTGTTTTAAGCATGGGAACATTGGTAAAACCACTTTTCTGGGCTCCAGTTCACTGACTTTTCTTCCATCTTATGATTTTTTCTTCTCTACCATCTTCAGCGTGACTCCATCTTCCAAGCATTTGAGCTCTCTAGTGTACATATGGGACTTTTTCTTAATGATTCACTTCTGTGGATAGCCTGGGTGGTAGATCCTCCTATCTTTTGGACTGATACCTTCTCAGGCTCCAGCTCTAGAAAGTCAGCTGTGCACACCCAAGTCTGGAACTTGCTTTATGGCATCCAATGTCTATTTGTTCTTAGTACAGTGGAAGGCCTATTTCATGGGACAACTGATTCTATTTTTAAAAATAGTTCTAATTGTGAAAGATGTATTATTTCCCTTAAAATTTAAATGTGAATCCCTATAATTTTTATCTATGGTCTCACTGATTTTATTATCATGATAAAATTTATTGATTTACTATCATTGTTTTGACCAATTTTGTTAATAGTAGCCATCTATTAATACTTTCTTAGGTTGTTAATTGTATTTCCAGACTAATTATATAATTCACATTGTGGGGTGAAATACTGAAGTAATCTCTAAATACTGAAATCATAACACTAGTACAGTAATCCACACAAGATTATTCCTGTCACAGTTTCATGAGTCAACCAGGTTGAAATGGTGATTAATGAGGTAAAGAAGGTAGTTTGTGAATGGTAACTTGTGGTAAAAGCCTTGACTAGGATACATAACCATTGTCTGAATGCAGAGTTCCAGAGGTGGAATCAATAAAATTATTGGGAATGTCACTCTGTAGGTGGAGAGATTATATTATATTGCTATAGCAGAACCCATGGAAGAATTGATAGAGGCAAGTATATATACATAACCTGATGGGTGTGGCTCTAGGGTCTAATTATGATCTTGATCTGCTTATTGGTATGAATGCATTGTATTGTCAGCCAGACTTTATATTAGGGAAGGACCATACTTTCTAAAACTGGGATATTGATTGTGGTTCCCAATCAGATGTGTTTTGATCTCATTACCATTTGATCGAAAGGTGGCCCGTAGAAATGGTGCAGTTGTCTCTTTAGTTGTGGGAGCATTCTGGCAGAGAAAGCCAGGCATTATCTTAGTTAAATGTACATAACGACCAGACTAACATTTTGGCTTTCAGAAAGCGTGATGTCACTTATATGATTCCTACAGGGCATTGTCCAGTGGTGCTGTAGTGTGGGAAGTGTTCGTGGGCATTTTTATGGGCTGAATGTTTGTGTCCCCACAGAATTCACATGTTGAAGCCCTAATGCCAAATGTGATGGTATTTGGAGGTGGGTACTTTGAGAGCTAATTAGGTTTTGATTATGGTCAGGAGAATGAAGCCACCATGATGGAATTAGTGTCCTTATAAGAAAATACAAATCAGAGCTCTGTCTCCATCATGTTCGGTCACAGAGACAAGCTGTCTGCAAGCTAAGAAGAATGTCTCACCAGGAACCAAATCTCCAAGCACCTTGATCTCAGAATTCTTAATTTCCAGAACTGTGAGAAGTACATGTTAGTTCTTTCAACCATCCAGTCTGTGTAAATTTGTTATAGTAACTTGAGCTAAGACAGAGACCGTGGAGTTATTTAGGATATGTTGGTTAGCTGGGGCACAAGATACAGATCCAACAGGTAGGGGGTCTGGAGCTATCCAACAAAGCTCTGGTCACCAAAGCATAGGAAGGGAATTTGTGCTTTGGTGTTCCTTAGGGGACAAATAGTTAGGGACAAAGGCATTGCAGGCCATTCTGTGGTGAATCTTCTACTGAGGTAAAGTCCAATCTGGGAAGTTTGGGAATAGCTCAACCGAAGAAGGCTAGCGGATGGTGGGGTCAAATGAGGGTTACCAATCTAATGAATTTAAGCCGACTGGTCTCCAGTTCACAGGCCTTCTATAGAGTGTGGTGATGAGAGATCATTCCCTGGGAATCAAAGAAGAGTTTATTTGCTTTCAAATTGCCCTGCAAATTCATTTACAGCAGGGGAATATGCTTCATCAGGACTCTGCTGAGAACAAATGAAAACCATTGACCCAATACCTGAGATATATTGAAAGACTTTATGGAAGAAAATTAAGAATTAGCTCAAGTAAACTATCACACCATGATGTAGTGGAATAAAGGTGTTATGCTAGAGCAGTGAAGAACCCAGGATCTGTAATCAATCTGCACAGTTTTAGATCCCAATCCTGCCTTTTATTAACTGTATAACTTTGGGAAATGTATTAAAACCTCAGATTCCTCACCAACTAAGTTTTGGTCAGTGGTTAAGGGTAACCAGGAAGTTGTGCCTCATATGCATTGGTTAAGAGGACAAAAATGATATGAAGCAAAGAACAGGAAAGTTGCATGGTGATTAGCATAGACTGAACTTTCAGTAGATGGCAGCTATGATTATTGGTACCCTTATAAGATTTGGTATATCAATTGCCTCAAGTGGTACTATCTGATCATAAAACATCTTCAGAGAAAGGCCTACGTTCCCCCAGATGCAGTTAGTTCTCTTCAGTTCAAACCAAAATTCTATGGGAAGTAAGAAGATGCTTGTATGTGCTTAAGAGAGGGCTTCCAGAAGTGGCTCACACCTGCCTTTAGGATCTGCTGGCTTGGGCATGAGTCTGGGAGAATAAGGGTTGACATTTTGTGACATTTTACCAACTAATGCAATGGATGGGCTTTTTGAAGATCTATTAAGAAAACAATCACATAATAATAAATTCATTTTAGTTGTAAGATATAAAATCAAACTTGGCATTTAATTAATCTTAGGGTATATAGGGAAGTGATGATCTATAGTAACTTTTGATCAACAAACATTCTGCAAAGGAAGAGATAATAAATATGACTTTGTGGGCTTGGCCATAGATGACTATAACAGCTACTCAACTCTGTCAGCGTAGTATGAAAACAGCTACAGATAACATATAACTCAAGGACCTGGTGGCATTCCAGTAAAACTTTATTTACAAAACAGATGATAGGTTGGGTTGGGCCCATGGCCAATCCCAGTTGGCCAAGCCCTGATCTAGAGAAATGAAACATCTCTATTTGCATATTTACATCTAAGCAATCAAGATATACTAGGCAAGGGTTTTAAAAAAGTAGATTCTGGGGTTGAGTTGGGTCTTATAAAAACAAAACAAAACAAATTATTATTCAAACAACTCACCATCTTTATTATTGTAAGTTTCCCATCCTTTTTCTTTTCTTTTTCTTTCCATGTATCAGTCATTTGAAAGATTTTGTTATCTAACAGAAAACCAATATCTATTGATCTCACCAGCAAACATTTATTGACCTACTGTGTGAAAAGCAGTTTAGGTGCTAACAATAGAAGACCAGATCTGAGGAAATTGTATGTTCAATAAGCTTACAGTTTGTAGGTGAGGCAGAAAGGTAAACAGAGAGCTGTAATTTGGTGTAGTGTGGCGTAATAGAGGCATCTGCTCTACTCTACTCACCACCTGGCCCTGTGAGCTCATTTTCCAGGACAAAACTTTTTCCTCTAAGTGATTTCGTGAATTTATATGCACACAGGTGATTTTATATTCCATAGATGTATTATCCGTAATAAAAATTTAAGTAATGCTCTATTAATTGGATTGGCTTTGCTGACTCAGTTTCTTGGGACTGCCCAAATATCTTGGGAAAGACCATCAATTTGGAGGGAAAAATGCATGCTTTTTTTGGGGGGGGGACCGAAATTGAAACACCCTCTAGCACATGTGCTACATCATTGCTTCCATTCTTGTACATTTAACAAATTATGGGGTGGGGGCAGAGAAAGAGAGAGAGAGAGAAATTGAGGAGCAGTGCAGTCATTGACAACTTTTTATTTGTGAAATAATGTCATGATAAACAAAATTATCTGATTCTTTCATCACTGCATGAAACAAATGTTATTTTGGCACCAGAATTATCAGGAAAGATATAAACTCTCTGGGATAACATAATCTGTCTGAAAAATTAATATATAGTCCTTTTTTTCCCCTCTCATTCATTGTAGACTGGTGAAAATTTCATTGCAGATGAGGTATCAAGAGATGAGATTCTCACCACAGATGAGACTTTGGGAACTCCCTGGCTAGATTTCGAATATGAATAGGATCTGCATCCTCTCTATTGGCAGGGAGGCATCTAACTGGTGAGTCAAAAACCTTTTCTGGTAGTGGTTCAGAAGGGGCATCTTCATTGCCTTTTTGATAACGGATGTGGCCAGAAGGGATTGATACACAATCAGTGAAGATAGTGCTTATGATGGACAGGGGGGAGTCCTTTTGGATGTTCCAGTCACCAACATGCAAACTTCCCTTGTTCTAGCGACAAATATTGGCAATCTGGTCTTGCCACCTGATCCCCCAGCTTTAACTTCCATTGCCTTTGATGCTGACTTAGAGTAGCTGTTGAAACTAAACACTCGTAATCAAACATCAAACTTATCCGGGTGTCTACTGCCCTGGAGAATACTCAGGCTGATGCACCATGGTTTCTTCAAGGGAGGGAAGATAGGAGTCCATCCTCTTGGCTAAAGGCAGTCCTTAATTTATATTCTCATTCTGAGCCACTGTTCTCAAAGCCCAGCTCTCCATGTTGGGGTGGCCGGATTGGAAGGGTCTTTGAGCAGCCGCTGCACGTCCTGGAACCATCTTTCCTCTCTCTATGCAACTGCCTACACCATAGTGTTGAGGCTGGGTCACCTGTCAGAGCCTCCTCTCTTCATGATGGATTCAGTTTGAGCATCACTAGGGCTCTCTAATTCCTGTGCATCTTGGTCAAAGCTATCTCAGTTCATCAGAAAGCATCTAGTCATATTGGACTTCCAAACAGACGTGTCCAGGATCTCTAGCCTTCTTCCACTTGGCTCTGTAATCCCTGTGTGAAACACAATCATCTTTTTTTTTTTTTTTTCCCAGAGAGGGACTCTGTACATCCAAGGGCAGTGCTTTTCAAGGCATAAGTGGTTTCTATTCACCCTTCAGCATAGCCGTGATAGCCAAATTAACTTACATTTGCATAATGAAGAGGAGAAATTCATACATGACACAGAACAATAAGATTTACTTTGAGGTGACTTTCTGCCTTTCTTGGAAGAACATGAGGCAGCCTTTAAATAGCAACTTCTCTTACTATATAGTCTCACTCAGACTGGTTCCTTGGTAAGTTGGTTTATTATTCAGCTAAACTGTAAGCCAGGTGGTACTCCAATTTCTCATTTAATAATACACTTTTTTAAGGAGTGTACCTAATTGTCATTTCCCTTGACTGCAGCTTAATACTTTTCTTTTTTAAGATTTTATTTATTTATTTGAGAGAGAGAAAACATGAGAGGGGTAAAGGACAGAGGGAGAAGCAGACTCCCTAGTAAGCAGGGAGCCCAATGCGGGGCTTGATCCCGGGACTACAGGATTATGACCTGAGCCAAAGGCGGATGCTTAACAGACTGAGCCACCCACGTGCCCCTGCAGCTTAATACTTTTAAATGTGGCCATGGCTGCTTTAAATTGAGGCCCAGCAGCTGAGACAGTCGTCGACAGCCATTCTTTAATATAATGTTTTAAAAGTGCTTTGAGATCTTCAGATTGTCAGGGTAACAGAAATTTGAATGATTGTTTCTTTTACAGTTAAAAAATTCTTATACATTACATTTAGTTTTTTTATGGCTGAATAATATTCTTTTTTTTTTCTGTTTTATTTTATTTCTTTTCAGTGTTCCAAAATTCACATTTAGTTTTATTTAATTGACAAGATAAAGAGCAATGCTTCTGTCGTCAGTGAAGACCACAAATATTTGAGCAAATATTTAGGTTGTAGTGAGTATAATCTCTCCACTACAGATTTTATTACCTCTGAAGGCAAAAGCCTTTTTTAAAGATTTATTTATTTATTTGAGAGAGAGAAAGAGTGCATGTAAGAGCAGGGGAGGGGCCGAGGGAAAGGGAGAAAGAGAATCTCAAGTGGACTCCATGCTTAGCGCAGAGCCCGATGCGGGGCTTGATCTCATGATACTGAGACCATGACCTGAGCTGAAATCAAGAGTCAGATGCTTAACCTACTGAGCCACCCAGGCACCCCTGAAATCATCAGTGTTTCTCCACTCCTTTCTAGCTTCTTTGGACCTTCCAGTAAGAAAGAAAGTGGGAGGGTGTGGGAAAAATTGAATATATGGCTTTTGAAAATGAAGTCTACTTACTGGGTAGAATGAAGGAGGAAGAAATAAATACAATCTCACCAAAAGGTAAAACCGTAATCGCAGAGCAGCTGTTCAGAAGAAAAGGATGGGAGGATGTGGCAGCAAGGCCGGGGATGTTGAGAGGGGAGGGGTGGGGGTGGGGATGCGTGCGGATGGGCTCAGAGAGAGCACACCATTGAAGGTGCCTTTGAAGACAACCTCACACACACAGTACAAAAGGCTAGTTAAGCAGGGATTACTCTATCTTGAGGAAGGACATGTTTTATTTATGTCTATATAAACAGAAACGAAACAGTCTATCACTTTGCTTGTTTCTTTTTCTTGTTAGAAATAGTGCTGTTTTGTGAAGATGGTCCCCTGGCTTGATTTAAACAGATCAGATGGGATGATCCCGATTCAGTCGAAAGAAATTCTCAAAGTATCAGGCAAGAAAGCTGGCATTTGGACACTTTGAAAAGGATGACAATGAAGCCATTGCCCTGAATTCTGTGGAGGAGGGAAAAGAGGTCCAGGGAAAGCATAGGGATGATCTGTGTAACCTGAATCTGGTGTAGAAGATAGGGGACCAGGAAGGAGGGAGCACTGGATACAGATCTGAGCCTCTCCTCCCCTCTCCCAACTTAAAGTTTTATAACCTCCTGCAGCTTCCAAATGGCTCCTTGTTGTGTTTCTAATATACTTCCAGAGTGGGATTGTCCTCCTGATTCTTCCTGCTGCTGGCTCTGTTGCAGAAGGGGTTAAGCCTGGGTCACCTGCCAGAGCTCCCTCTGTTCATGATGGATTCAGTTTGGGCACCACTAGGGCTCTCTAATTCGTGCGCATCTTGGTTCATTGGAAACATGATCTTCCTTGGTTCCCATCCTCAAACCCAAGTCTTCAGAAAACTTAGAAGTTGAGTGTACATATAAGCTTCCTTTACTGCAGCCTGAAAGCTCTAGCCAAGCCCTTTTCATAACCAAGAGTCTATTTTTCCCCAAATGTCCCATCAGTTCTGGACCTCAACAGTCTTCACAGTCAATCTCACAAATTAACTACTTCTCCTCCCCCACCATGACTACTACTTCTACTATAATGGCAACTGTTATAATTAGCTGACCTTAATGGAGTCCTTGCTATGTGTCAAGCACTACAATGAACCCTTTCGGTGCATTATCTAATATAAGCTTTCCACCTAATAAGGTAGATGTTTTCATTCACACAGCAAGACACTCAGAGCAAGGTCTCAACTGGGACCTGATCTTTCATGATGTCATGCTGCCTTGTTATTTGATGCCTTGGATGCTGTTTCTCTGTTGGCACTGCCTGACTTTGTTCTCCAAAACCATCACCCTCTTACTGCTTTCATGGGCCACAGATCACCCTCTCTGGGACGTGCCTTCCTCCATGTCCTGGAGCTTTGGAGGTGGGGGCTTCTACATAGAGGAAGGAGTCTTGTGGCTGAGAAAGGGGTATTTGGAGCATCCGTGTCATGCTGTTAGTGCCCTGGAAGGTCTTGCTGTCATCTTATCAGGGCGTACGGTGAAGGGCCACAGCTGATCTACTGGGACTCTATGAGTCTGGTGGGCACCACGGCTAACCATGTTCCTTACTCTTCTTCGCTCTAGCTGGTCAGCAGTTCCCAGAAGGCCTGCCTGCCACATCTTTGCCCACATCAGGTGTCATTCCTGCTGTAGCTGCTTCCTGAGGGAAGTGAACCATCTCCTCCTACCTTCTTTCTACTCTAACTCACCAAAGTGCTCTGTATGTTCTTCTCTTTTGAGCAGAGTGGTGATTGGAAGGTAGGGGAGTGAGGAATTGGATGTGACATGAAGACACGCCTGGTGGATCTGATGGTGCCACCGCCACTCCTGACGTCCTGACCTCACACGGTGGTCATCCGTGTCAGTGTTCTCCGTCCTCTGCAGGCACTCCACAGTGTAACTAATTCAACAGCTACCACTTGTGGATATTCAGTATCTTTAGATCAAATACATTCACTCATCACTTGTTGGGGAGAGGACAAACTTACCTATTTGGATCTTCTCGGTGGTGGTGTGCTCTCCAGGAACGAGTAAAAACTAATACCACTCCCTTAGGCCTTGTGCTTTCTCTCAGGGTGAACAATTGCACTCATTTTTTTCTTGCAAAAATATGAAATCCCAGCTCTTAGTAGCTGTGGGAGAGACTAGCCAGTTGTGCATCAAACTGATTGACTTTCCCACCGAGGCCATGGCCAGACTACCTCTGACAGCCTCCTTTGCCATGAGAATGAGTTCTGGTCAGTGAACAAAGATGGAAGTGACGTATGCCATTTCCAGAGGGAAGACTCAGGTCTTATGGGATGGCAGAGACATTGGATACAAGAAGTCTGGGTCTCTAAGTGAACCCCCTCACCTCCCCCAGTCTGCATTGCACTGCAGCAATAAACAGAAATGAATCCGTATTGTGATCAGTGACTGAGAATGGGGGTCTTTGTTATGTCGCTGGTTTTATTGATGTAAATGAATATATCATTGCATTGGGTCTTCTTTTCATCCTCACACATTTTGATAAAAGTGTTGGTTGTCACTAGGATGGAAATCATAAAACAAAGGAAGGAAAGAGGGGGTGTGGAAAGGAGAAGAAGGAAAGGAGAGAGGGAAAAAAGACAGAATAAAGGAAGGAGAGGAGGGGGTAGGATTGGTGTTTACATATGTCATTTTGATAAGAAAAAATGTTTACTGCAGTTACACCCGTCCCAACTCTGGATGCATATCCCAGATCTTGTACATGTCGTGGCTGGGTTGACTGAAGGTTCCAACCTTCTAGTGTTTGGATCTTTCTGGTGAACATGACCAGTCCCACCCTAAGGCTATCTAGTGACCCCACATTAAGTCACTTCATGCTCAAAAGAGACTCCTTATAAATAACAAAACACACTCCTATCACTCAGGGCATCCCAAAGGTTTTAGGAGCTCTGTGCCAGGAACTGGAGAAAAAGACCAAATATACTTCTTAAAATACCACAGGTCACCATTCCTGCAATATACTCCTCTGCCTTTTGAGCCCTTATTCTTCCTGGGAAGTAGCATTCTCCCCTTACTCCTCTAAGAAAATATTTTCTCCATCTTTGAAAAATTCTTTATTTAAACTCAACTTAGTTAACATACAGTGTATTACTAGTTTCAGGGGTAGAATTTAGTGATTCATCAGTTGGATATAACACTCAGTGCTCATTACATCAAGTGTCCTCCTTAATGCCCATCCCCCAGTTACCCCATCCCCCCACCTGCCTCCCCTCCAACAACCCTCAGTTTGTTTCCTAGAGTTAAGAATCTCTTATGGCTTGCCTCCCTCTCTATTTTCATCTTATTTTGTTTTTCTTTCTCTTCCCTATGTTCATCTGTTTTGTTTTTTAAATTCCACATATGAGTGAAACCATGATACTTGTAATTCTCTGACTGACTTATTTCACTTAACATAATACCCTCTAGTTCCACCCACATCATTGCAAATAGCAAGATCTCATTCTTTTTGATGGCTGAGTAATATTCCATTGTATGTGTGTATGTGTGTGTGTACACACCACATCTTTATCCATTCATCTGTCAATGGACGTCCGGGCTTTTTCCATATTTTGGCTATTGTGGACATTGCTGCTACAAACATTGGGGTGCATATGGCCCTTTGAATCACTATGTTTTTATCCTTTGGGTAAATATCTAGGAGGGCAATTGCTGGGCTGTAAGGTAGCTCTATTTTTAACTTTTTGAGGAGCCTCCATACTGTCTTCCAGAGTGGCTGCACCGGCTTGCATTCCCACCAGCAGTATAAGAGGATTCCCCCTTTTCTGCATCCTTGCCAATATCTGTTGTTTCCTGACTTAATTTTAGCCGTTCTGACTAGTGTGAGAATTTTAGCCATTCTGACTGGTGTGAGGTGGTATCTCATTGTGGTTTTGATTTGTATTTCCTTGATGCTGAGTGATGTGGAGCATTTTTTTCATGTGTCTGTTGGCCATTTGTATGTCGTCTTTGGAGAAATGTCTGTTCATGTCTTCATCTTTTATTAATATAATTTTTTTTCTTTTCCTTAATGTCAACTCAAATCCTATTCACTTTATAGTGTTTTCATAAATGGTTTTGGTACATATTGATCTTTCTCTATAATCTCACATTTTGTCTATTCTTAATCATTTTTTCAACTAGCAATATATTCTATCACTAGATATTATTTTTACTTCTGTGTATCTAGTTTTTGTGTGTCTAGATAGAAAGCTCCTTGAGGACTGGGGAGGTATCTTGTTCTTTACCCATTGGGTTTTCAGGCACAGTATTGGTGCTAGAGACCTAATGGGTTTCTTTAGTTATTACTACAGGACAGACATCCTATCTATCATGATTTTATGATGTTTTAACATATTTACATGTTTATGGAAATTAAATAGTGTTTATACTAGTGAAAGAATTCACCAGAAAATTCATGAATTGTGGACTCAGAGATAATTTCTATTATTTTAAGAGAGATATGGTATTGGGAAAACAACTTTCCTTTTGTTACAATATTGACATTTCTATAGACCTGTGGGCTTTACACCTCATTAGAGACATTAATAGTGCCAAGAAGTGCCCAGAAGACAGTCAGCTTTAGTTCAAATAAACAAATGATTAGAGAGGACAACAGAAATCTGAACAAAACTCTTGTGGATCTTTTCACTCCTCTGGACATTGTTCTCTGTTCTTGTACCTGAAACGTGTAAGCGCTCACTCAGCGTCATTCACCTACAGGGTTTCTCTTTAGCCCCGAACACCATTGTATCCTGATGGATATCAGTAAATACGCACCGGTATGGGTTTCTGAAAACTGCCCACAGAATTCTAAGAGTAGCAAAGCAAAATTTCCTAACTCTGTGGAAGCTGTTTAGGAGTGAAGTAGGAGAAAAGCGAGGCCACAAAAGGAGATACAACCAGAAGCTGGAGGGTATCTTGGGAAAAGAAGTGGAGAGAGTGGGTTGAAGCCGCACAGCCTCGCCGAAGAGCTCCACGAGGGGGACAGGATTTCAGAAGCCTCTGACAATTCCACCACGGCTTTCTTTAACTTAAAAGCAGAAAACAGTGTTTAGCCAAAAGTGCTATTTCAATTTAAATGTGTGAAGGGGAGGCATTATGTCCACATCATATTAATTTGGGTCGTGCTCCGTAAAGAAGGACAGCAAGAGCTCCATGTTTTTTTTCTTCTTATGCCCCCGAGTTTCTTAATCTATTTTTAGCTTTTGTCCTCTCAGCTCCGCCAGGAGCTGCCTTGAGACTCAGTCTATGGAAATGTGCCGGGCTCTGAACTGAGCTGTAAAGAATGAAGGTGAAGCTCTGAGCTGTTAGATTCATGGCTGGGGTTTTTACACACACATAAAATATGAATCTCAGTTGTATACAAAGCTGAACCCATCGTGCCAAAAGGATCCCAGTCAAGCAGGCCTGTAAAATGAAATCCTCTTGGACTAATTTAAGGAGACCTGAGTGATATAAATTGTGGCCTGCTCAAATGCAGGAAATAAAAAAAAAAAATTCCAACTTGAATACATGCTTCCCTCTTGGCGCAGTTGGCAGCCCTGGTGTAGGAGCCATGGGGACAAAAACAGACCGAGAAGTTAGATCCCGATTCGTTTTCCAAATAACTCTGCAGCTCCCTGTTTATACTGGTCTTGTGGGTCTAATGAAACCCTCTTCAGTGAGAATTTAATACAGAGATAAACTTTTCAATAAATTAATGGCTCTGAGTTGGTTGAATGTAATGGCTTCCCGTCCGATAGAAACACTTCTCTGGAATTGGTATGCAGAGAAGGAAAATGCTCGTAAAACCATTCCCGATAAAAGAATTAATTCACAGAGAACACTGAGCCGGAAACTCTGCCTATCAGACTAAGATTTCTCTATTTCATTTGATTTTTCACTAACCATCCCGTAGGCCTTTTGTTATCTTACTAGGTACAAATGCTCAAGGTCCCTCTGACCTTAAGCCCACACTTAAATGGCTATTAGAGCAATTACATAAAGCTGTGTGTAAAAAGATTTCAATATCTGTTTAGGAATTTCAGGTGGTAAGATATGATAGACTACAAATAACAGGTGTAACCTTGAGGATGGGTTTCATTTGGAGCAACACCCAAGCTCTTACCTCTGGTGAGAAATTGGCTTGTTCGGATTTCAGGAGGGAAGTGCACTGTCTTCAGTACACCTGGACAGGTGATCTGCTCTTTTTTGTGGACTATAGAAAAGAATTTCTTTGGCGCCACTGAGTTAAGTGTCTAGGGAAAGATGCTTTCATCAGGTCATCGATGGAGTAATTTAAAAATAATTTTTCCATTTTAAAAGATTGAAACAAATAATTTGAGTGTTAGTCAGGGTTCTGTGTGTTCATAATATTCTAGGTCATGATCCTTCACTCGGTAGGTCCATCAATGTGCAAAGAAGACGGCATAGTCATGAATAGCTTAACAAAAATTAGGTTTCCATCTTCTCATGGTACACATGAAAATCTGAGGAGACAAAAATATGCTTTTTCCTTCAATTTGAAAAACGTAACAAAACTCTACAACTTTGCGCAAATTGCTGTGGCTCGTTTCTCCCAATGCTGGGTAGATTACTTTTGTCCAAATTCATGTGATCATAAAAAGGGGAGAATGATTAATGTTGTAATCAATTGTGTGAGTAGTTCATAAGGATTAAAAGTGTAAGAGAAAGCAGATATTGCTTCAAGGAGCTGTGTTATGAAACACTGAGAAATGTATAGTATATAAGGCAAATAATTACTGAACACAAAAATAAACACTTGCTTATGATTTTTACCCCTAAAGAAACCATCTACCAAAAGAAAATGTGAATCTTCAACATATGGAAAATGTGAATCACAAGGTAAGTTATAACATAAAGATTGTTGAGTAAGCCAAATAAGAATTTTTCTGGAACTATTTGCTACTGAGGTATATGCTACAGAAATTCTAAAAGAGCATTGTGAGTATAGCCACTAAAATGGAGATTTTATACACACGCACAGAGACATTTTATATATATATATATATATATATATATATATATATATATATATATACATACACATATATATACACATATATATATAAATTTATTTTTATTTTTATTTTTTTACTTTGAGGACCTCTCTTAAATGTTAAAAGTTCTGTTTTTTTCCCTCTAGGGAGTGTTTCTGTTGTTTATAATCTCTGTCAGAGAAAATTCTATTTCCTAATACACTTAATCAAAACTTAACTTTGGTGGTGACTTTTTTCATAAAGTCGTTCAAATAGGACCTTTTGCAAAAATGATGGGCCTGAGCTCTGTTTGAACTTCAGGTTCATCAGCCTGGCAGGTTGCTATAGCTTCAGGGCAAAGCCAGCCTTTTTCTGGGGTGGAAATAGGTGCCTACAACCCAGAGCCCTCTCCCGTCACCCTAATATTACTACAGTTTGAAATCCTGGTGTTAATGGTTTCTTTTTATGCCATAGCCAGGGATGGCAATAGATTTCATTTTCTTGTGTTGGCAGTGGCTGCTGGGACTACATCTTTAAGACTGTTCAACTGCTAAAAACATCATTGGAAAAGACGAGTAAGATCGTTTAACAATGTCAGTCATGGGTCAAAGCTAAATTATATCCGACAGTCTTGTGGGTTATTAATTTTACCATACGAAGCCCAAATATCTCTGAGAAGTGTGCTCTATCATTTGGTTTATGGGACCCTTTTTATTTGGGTAAGTTTGTATATACATCTGGACACATATGTACATACTTATACATACATACATTAATACACATATATAATTATAGATATTTGGACTGTATAAATTTATGTATTTATATTTTTACACAAATTGTTAACTATAGATCTCTACAGATTTTTACAAAGTGAACATACTAGTATAACTACTACTCAAATCAAGAATTAGAATATTTCTAGTACCTCAAAAAGCCCATCCTGCCATGTCCCTTTTGTCATTATGTATGCCTTCCTTAATGATAGCAGTATTTTGAGTTCTTCTGCTGTAGATTAGATTCGATGGTTTTGAAATTTAGATTAATGAAATCATAAAGGATGTCTTCTTTTTTGTGTGGCTCCTTTAACTCAACCTCGTGCCTGTGAGTCTCACTCATACTGTGGCACATGGCAACAGTTTGTTTTCACTGCTGTATAATATTCCATTTTATTCCATTCCATAATATTCCATATGTGTGTGTGTGTATACACACACACACACACACATATGTATACATACACACACACATACCACAAAAAGTATTATTACTTATTACTGCTAATTAACATTTGGGTTGTTTCTAGTTTGGGGTGATTAACACTGCTGTGAACATTCTTACACATGTCTCTTGTGGCATATATGAAAACCTTTCCATAGAGCATATGCTTTAAAGTACAATTCCTTGGTCATAGGGGATACTTTAAGAAACACTGCTAAACAATTTTCTGAAGAATCTGTGAATTTATACTATCATCAGAAGTGTTTAAGATTTCTAGGTAGTGTATATCCTGACCACCATTTGGACTGCCATTTTTGTAAGACTGTGGTCCTTCTAGTGGGTATGTAGTAGCATCTCACTGCGGTTTTAATTTCATTTTTCTGGTGATTAATGATGGTGAACATCATTTTACATACTTTTTAGCTCTTTGGTATTCTTTTGTGAAGTATCTCTTCAAGTTCATAGCCTGTTTTCTTTTGGGTTGATCATCTTTTCCGTATTGATTACTAGCACTTAAAAATATACTCTAGGTACAAGTCCTTTATGAGATACATGTATTCAAAAGTCTCCCAACGTGTGTCTCCTTTTTACACCATTGTTGTTGTCTTTTGGAAAACAGAAGTACTTAATTTTAATGAATGTCAATTTGTTGATGGTTATTTTATTGTTCATAATTTTTGTACTGGGGTGCCTGGCTGGCTCAGTCAGTGGAGCATATATGGCTCTTGATCTCGGGGTTGTGAGTTCAAGCTCTGCACTGAATACAGAGATTACTTTTTGTCATTTCTAGGGGTGCCAAAAATTTAATTATGCATAGGTTTTACATTTTATTAAGTGCATTTCTTCAACCACTGAGAAAATAATATGATTTGTCTCCTTTATTCTGATGAATAGTATTGATTCATTTTCAGAAGTTTGGTTAGTGTTAGTGTCCCAAAATAAATTAAACTTTGTCAAGATGCATTTTCCTTTTCTATATTTTTAGGTTTGACTGTTAAATTATTCATAGGGTATTTTACATCTACATTTATAAAAGCTACTGGCCTATCCTATAATTGAGGTTTTTTTTCTTGTAAGGTTCTTGTCTAGATTTGGTATCAAGAAACCATAGAATAAGTTGGTAGGTATATTTTGTTTTTCTTTTTCAGGAACCTAATTTTTTTTTCTTTAAAAAAATATTTATTTATTTATTTATTTATTTATTTATTTAATTTTATTAACATATAATGTATTATTAGCCCCAGGGGTACAGGTGTGTAAATCGCCAGGTTTACACTTCATAGCACTTACCATAGCACATACTTTCCCCAATGTCCATAACCCAACCACCCTCTCCCTACTGCCCTCCCCATAGCAACCCTCAGTTTGTTTTGTGAGATTAAGAATCTCTTATGGTTTGTCTCCCTCCCTATCCCTTCTTGTTTCATTTATTCCTTTCCTACCCCCCAAACCCCCCACGTTGCCTCTCAACTTCCACATATCAGGGAGATCATATGATAATTGTCTTTCTCTGATTGACTTATTTCGCTAAGCATAATACCTTCTAGTTTCATCCATGTCATCTCAAATGGCAAGATCTCTTTTCTTTTGATGGCTGCATAGTATTCCATTGTATATATATACCACATCTTCTTTATCCATTCGTCTGTTCATGGACATCTAGGTTCTTTCCATAGTTTGGCTATTGTGGACATTGCTGCTATAAACATTCGGGTGCACATGCCCCTTCAGATCACTACATTTGTATCTTTAGGGTAAATACCCAGTAGTGTGATTGCTGTGTCATAGGGTAGCTCTATTTTCAACTTTTTGAGGAACCTCCACGCTGTTTTCCAAAGTGGTTGCATCAGCTTGCATTCCCACCAATAGTGTAGGAGGGAGGAACCTATTGTTTTTAATATGCAATCAAAGTAATACTACGTTTTCCCTTTAATGCTTGGAAGAATTCACGAGCAGGCCATATGGTCCAGAAGTTCTCTTTGTGAGTACAAAGTCACATTTTTCAAGCATTTTACCTATCTTGTCTCACGTTCCAAATTTATTAGCATAGAGTTATTGCTAATATTCCTTTATTATTATTTTTTATATCATTTTTTAAATTTATTTTCAGCATAACAGTATTCATTGTTTTTGTACCACACCCAGTGCTCCATGCAATCTGTGCCCTCTCTAATACCCACCACCTGGTTCCCCCAACCTCCCACTCCCCCACCTCTTCAAACCCTTCAGATTGTTTTTCAGAGTCCATAGTGTCTCATTGTTCACCTCCCCTTCCAATTTCCCCCAACTGCCTTCTCCTAACTCCCCATGTCCTCCATGCTATTTGTTATGCTCCACAAATAAGTGAAACCATATGATAATTGACTCTCTCTGCTTGACTTATTTCACTCAGCATAATCTCTTCCAGTCCCGTCCATGTTGCTACAAAAGTTGGGTATTCATCCTTTCTGATGGAGGCATAATACTCCATAGTGTATATGGACCGCATCTTCCTTATCCATTCGTCCGCTGAAGGGCATCTTGGTTCTTTCCACAGTTTGGCAACCGTGGCCATTGCTGCTATAAACATTGGGGTACAGATGGCCCTTCTTTTCACTACATCTATATCTTTGGGGTAAATACCCAGTAGTGCAATTGCAGGGTCATAGTGAAGTTCTATTTTTTAATTTCTTGAGGAATCTCCACACTGTTCTCCAAAGCGGCTGCACCAACTTGCATTCCCACCAACAGTGTAAGAGGGTTCCCCTTTCTCCACATCCCCTCCAACACATGTTGTTTCCTGTCTTGCTAATTTTGGCCATTCTAACTGGTGTAAGGTAATATCTCAATGTGGTTTTAATTTAAATCTCCCTGATGGCTAGTGATGATGAACATTTTTTCATGTGTCTGATAGCCATTTGTATGTCTTCATTGGAGAAGTGTCTGTTCATATCTGCTGCCCATTTTTTGATATGATTATCTGTTTTGTGTGTGTTGAGTTTGAGGAGTTCTTTATAGATCCTGGATATCAATCTTTTGTCTGTACTGCCATTTGCAAATATCTTCTCCCATTCCATGGGTTGCCTCTTTGTTTTCTTGACTGTTTCCTTTGCTGTGCAGAAGCTTTTGATTATTATTTTTAAATGTCTGTAAAGCTTATAGAACTTGTAGTATATCCACCTTTTCATTTCTCATATGGGGAATTTATCCCTTTTGTTTTCCTTGATCAGTCTTGCTAAAGGTTTATGAATTTTATTATTATTTTTACATTAAGTTTGATCTTGATTTTCCTCAAATGTACCTTTTCTTTCTTATTTCAGTGACTTGTGCTCTTTTCTTCTTTAAATAGGTTTTTGTTTAATTTTCTCTTTTTTTCTCCCAGCTTCCTCAGATTGATACTTAAATCAGGCATTTTCCTCTTCTGAATGTATTTAAAAACTTACTAAATTTCCCCCAAGCTTCACTCTAACTTCATTCCATAAAATGTGATTTTTTATGTTTTTGTTTTCATTCAGTTAAAAATATTTTTAAATATCCTTTAGGATTTCTATTTTGGCCCAAGGGTTAAATAGGAATAGATTGCCTAATTTACAAACATTTGGGGGCTTTTTCAGTTATTTTTTTGTGTTTAATTCTAATGTAGTTCCAGTGTTGTCAGAAGATACACCATGTATGATTTCAATACTTTAGAAATTTTGAGACTTAGTTTATAGCTCAGCATACGGTCAATTTTTGTAAATGTTCAGTTTGCACTAGAGAACAATGTGTTTTATGCAGATGTTGGATGCAGGATTCTATTAATGTCAATTTGGTTAAGTTCATTAATTACACTTTCAAATACTTTACTCCTCTACTCATTTTTGGTCAGCTTTTTACCTCACTTAACTAAAAGAAGTATATTACAATCTTCAAGAATGATTGTAGATTTATTTTTTTCTTACATTTCTTCTTATTTTTGCCATTTCTATGGTATTTCCCTCACATCATTTCTCATGTTATGTGTTATCCTTTTATTCTTTTCTGATTAAATTAGGTGATTTGCCTATTTCGTTAAGTTCTAAAACAAAGTATTTTGATATTTAATTTATAATTAAATTTTTTCTAGTATCCAACTTATTAATTCCACTTTTATTTTTATTTTTTCCTTCTCTTTTTCTTTCTCTTTGTGTGTGTGTGTGTGTTTGGTTCATTTTGCTGTTTGTTTTCTAACTTGAGCTGAGAATTTAGTTTATTTTTTGTTCTTTCATTTATATTGATAAGTATATTTAAAATTATAGACTTTTTTTCATCACTGCTTAACGTAGATCCTACAGATTCTAACTTCAGCATGTGTTTTCACTTTCATTCAAGAGTTGTTTAATAGAAGTTTTTAAATCAACAGTTAGGAAGGCAACTTAAGGAGTTCTGTTAATTCCTGGTTTTGCTGTACTGTGATCAGATAGTGTTGATCATGATATTTCTAAATTAGGAACTTACTAATGTTTTATTTGTGACCTTGTATGTGAGCAGTGTTTGTGGATGTTCACTTTAAAAGAAACTGAATTCTTCATTATTAGGGTAGACATTCTGATATATATATATATTTATTATTTTATATAATATGTGTATTTACTTATATCCATGTGGTCTACTTATTGGTTACATCATTAGATTCTCTATAATCTTAATTCTTGTCTCCTTAATTTGTCTCGTGCTGAGAGTCGTGTGTTAAAGCTTCCTATTATCTTGTTTCTGTGATTCCTTACATCTAAGTTTTTCCTTCGTATAATTGGCTGCTAGTGTTTGGTATACATATTCATAATCCTTCTACCTACATTGGGAATCTTGTCCTTTATTATAAAAACGTGTCATTCCTTGTTATGTTTCAATGATATTGGTTCAAATTCTGCTTTGGTATCAGTAATGCTACACTTGTTTTTCTGTTGTTTCTATTAGCTTAGTATACCTTTGCTCATCTCTTTAATTTGAGCCTTTCAGAATCAACCTGTTTGGGGCATATCTTGTATATATAGCAAATAATTGGGTTTTTATGATTAAAAATCTTCCTTTAATAGGTCAGTTAAGTTTATTTCATTTGCGTCATGTTATTTTATGTTATAATTATTGTGGGCATTATGTCTGTCATGTTCCTTTCTCTATATGATAGTTTAAAAATGCTTTATAAATTTGTTGGTATTTAGGAAAGTTTGTATTTTTGTTGTATTAGGTATCTTTGTGCTTATACCTATTGCTTTTTAATTTCTTTTGCTTTATGACTTGCCTAATTTCAAATTTTTCAGAACATAAAAAAACAAAAGATAAGGCATATACCATGTTAAGATATGGTTTATTGGGGCGCCTGGGTGGCTCAGTGGGTTAAAGCCTCTGCCTTCGGCTCAGGTCATGATCCCAGGGTACTGGGATCGAGCCCCGCATCGGGGTCTCTGCTCAGCAGGGAACCTGCTTCCTCCTTTCTCTCTGCCTGCCTCTCTGCCCACTTGTGATCTCTGTCTATCAAATAAATAAATAAATAAAAATCTTTAAAAAAAAAAGATATGGTTTATTATTTTTCCATCCTCGTTTTCAATTTTGTTTTAATATCACATCTGTACTTCATTACATTCAAATCTCACCAGCCATCTTTTTTCTAGTTCCATAGTTTTCTAGTTCCCTAGTAGTCTCTTGGACTGGGTGTAGTTTATTTTCTAGATTCTTCAAGAAGGGATAATGAGCTTAAGTTCCTCAAGTTCCTACATGTTTAAAACTATTCTTCTATAACCTTGATACTCAGAGACAGTGTGACTGGATGTACAGTTTAGACTTTCTTTAGTTGAGTGTTTTGAAATACTGTTCCATATTTACCTACTTTGTATATTATTTTACCAAATTTTAATTAAAGTCTAATTCTCTTATTCTTATAAATTCACTTTTTTTTTTTTGGCCTGGAAATCCCAAAGACATTCTTCTATCTTTAAAGTCTCATAGTTTCCCCAAGATAAGTCTCAGAGCTGATCATTGTGGTGACTCCCTTGTACCTTGTGGGCAAGTTTCAAGTCCTCTTTTATTTATGGAAAACTCTCTTGGTTTAGACATTTATTTGTTTGAGAGACAGAGAATGAGGGGGGAGGGGCAGAGGGGACAGGAGAGAGGGAATATTAAGGAGGTTCCACACCTAGCAGGAAGCCCAGCACAGGGCTCAATCCCATGAACCTGAAATCAGGAGTCAGAGCACTGGGTGTTATACGCAACTGATAAATTATTGAACACTGCATCTCCAAACTAATGATGTACTATATGTTGGCTAATTGAATTTAAATTAAAAAAAAAAAAAAAGAAGTGTATGCTTGACTGATGGAGCCATCCAGGTGCCCCTCTTCGATTAGACTTTAAATAGTAATTTTGATCTGTTTTCTAAAACAACCTTTTTCTGGATCTCCAATTTTATGTCAATTTTGTCCTCTTTGTTTCTCTTCTTTTAGTCACATTCTCCCTAAATCTTTCAAAATCTTTTTGTTTCCCATATTTCCATTCTTGCCTTTAATGCTCCTTAATAGCTTTCAGGTTAGTCCCTTCTTCCTCAATTAAGTTTTTAATTGATGTTTTTTCCTGAAATAATTTTGGCTTTTTCTTCTGTATTTTTCTCTTATTTCAATTGACTCATTTCATTTCTACCTTTTATGTGTGTGTGTGTGTGTGTATCCATGGCTGTTCTAACTTTTAAAATTTCTCATGCAGAGTATTTTTCTCCCATCTCCCCAAATACTTGCTTTTGGTATTTTAATTCATTTTGGAGGATTGTCTTTCCATTTTCATCACCTTTCCTTGTTGTTTTGTTTTGTCTTTAGAGGTGTGGACATTTTCATTAGTTGAATTATTCCCCTTGCATGTTTTATTTTTATAATAACTTTCGGTAGATGAAAACTGTTTGTTAGTGTTTCTGTGGAGAGGGCAGGTAGTTTGGGGTGTTTTATCGCAGTCACTCTTTAAGACCATCCTCTTCCATTAGTGTGGTGAAATATAGCTGTCCACGGATAGCCTTTGCTTTATGGAGCTTTGTTTCATTGGGAAGTATGGTGTGTCCTTCAGGGTTAATTTGCTTGATTTCTTTTGTCCTGTGAAATCTTTTATTTCCTCTTCTTGCTTTTCCCCCTCTATCAGAACCCCTCAGGGCTTCCCCCTTTTCTTTTTACCCTTTTCTTATGCAAAGTGTTATTATTTCAACATTGTCTCACACCAACTTTTTGAATCCTTTCCCTGTAGTTAGTAAGCTTATCTTTGAGTATAGTTTTCTATTTTTTCACACCTAGCAAGGGTATTCTCTTTATGAAGGTTTATTTACATTCCTCTCAGGTCTGATGACATTTCCATTCTTCTTGCTTATGTAGTTTTTGTTGTTTTGTTTTGTTTTGAGCTGTATTTGCTCTTAGGGAAGGCTTGTAGTAGCAGTTTGAGAGATAGCTCGTTGGATTTGGTGTGCGTTTTCCTAGTTATGGGAGCCTTGAAGTTGGACTTCTCTGTGTGCCATTATTCTATTTTTTATTATAATAATTATCCTAATTACTTTTCTTTTGGAGGATATAGTAAGAGATTCAGATTTATGCTACATCCGTTACCTTGGCTACCTGAAAATCTGGCTGCTGTTTTTCTAGCACTTTTGATATACCAATCTGTTTTCTTCTGGCTTCCATAATTCATTTATAAAAGTCAGGTTCAGTTATTTATCTCAGTGTTCCTTTGAAGGTAATGTATCTTTATTTTTCCAGATGCTTTAATTTTTTTCTTTGCTTTTTCTTTTAGAAGTTTCACTCTGATTGGCCAAAATGTGGTTTTCTTCGTCTTTATCTTGCTTAGGATTTGTAGAAATTCTTCAACATAATGTTCACTGCCTTTTGTCATTACAAACTTTTTTGGTCAATATCTCTTCTTATATTACTTCTTTCCCATTTCCCCCTTTACTCTTTTTTTCTGGGGTTCCAATTAAATACTATTTTTGAATTTTGTACCATATTCCAGATTTCTCTTTTCCTCACTTCTGAATTTTCTATCCTTTTTTTCTTGTTGGGTTTATCTGGATATTTTCAGTTGATATATGTCTCAGTTCACTAATCCTTTCTTCTGCTGTGCTTAAATATTGTTTCACTCATCTAGGAGGTATTAGTTGTAGTTAATTTTTACTTTTTACCTCCAGAATTTTTATTCTTTTCTTTTTTTGTAGACTTCATCTTGTCATCTATTTGGTTAACTATATGGAAAGTAGCTGTCTTGCAGTCTATGCCTATAAAATCTATATTGTCTACGTGTTTCTTTTTTTATAATAGCTTTATTGGGATACAATTCACATACAATAAAATTCAACTTTTTAGAGCACACAATTCGGTGGCTTTTTAATAAATTAAAAAGTCTGTGCACTATGACTGCTATCTAAATCTAGTATGTTTTTATCACCCAAAGAGGAGCCTGTGTCCATTAAAAACCATCTTCCATTCTTCCTCCCACCAAATCCCTGGCAAGTGCTAATCCAAGTTTTGTTTCTATGGACTTGCCTAGTCTAGACATATCATGTAAAAGGAATCCTGTAATACATAGCCTTCTGTGACTGGCTTCTTTCACTTAACATAATGTTTTCAAGCCTCATCCATGTGTTAGCCTCATCCATGTGTTAGCATGTGTCAATATTTTATTCTTTTGTGTGGTCAAATAGTATTTTGTTATTGTGCTATATGGATTTAGCACACTTTATTTGTACATTCATCAGTTAATGGACATTTAGATTGTTTCTACTTTTTGGCTGTCAGGAATAAAAGTGCTATGAACATTTCTATATACATTTGTGTGTAGATATGTATTTTCATTTTCTTGGGCATGTATCTAGGAGTGGAATTGCCTATTGTGTATGGTAACTCTATATTTAACTTTTGAGAAACTGCCCCCCATTTTTTTGTCATTATTGAAGTATTTTATTTTATTTTTTTTATTTTCAGCATAACAGTATTCCTTGTTTTTGCACCACACCCAGTGCTCCATGCAATCCGTGCCCTCTCTAATACCCACCACCTGGGTCCCCCAACCTCCCACCCCCTGCCGCTTCAAACCCCTCAGATTGTTTTTCAGAGTCCATAGTCTCTCATGGTTCACCTCCCCTTCCAATTTCCCCCAACTCCCTTCTCCTCTCTAACTCCCCTTGTCTTCCACGTTATTTGTTATGCTCCACAAATAAGTGAAACCATATGATAATTGACTCTCTCTGCTTGACTTATTTCACTCAGCATAATCTCTTCCAGTCCCATCCATGTTGCTACAAAAGTTGGGTATTCATCCTTTCTGTTGAAGGCATAATACTCCATAATGTATATGGACCACATCTTCCTTATCCATTCGTCCGTTGAAGGGCATCTTGGTTCTTTCCACAGTTTGGCGACCATGGCCATTGCTGCTATAAACATTTGCCCCCAATTTTTTTCCCCAAATCACTGCACCATTTACATTTCCAACATCAAAGTATGACAACTTCTCCACATCTTTACTAGCATTTGTACAGATCAGGCTTTTTATCATCATTATCACCATACTTGTAGATATGAAGTAGTATCTTCCTGTGATTTTTGATGTGCATTTCCTGGGTCACTAATGATGTTATGCATGTTTTCATATGATTTCTGTTCATTTTTATGTATTATTTGAAGGGATGTCTATTGAAATCATTCATCAGTTATTTAATGAGAAGCCTAGGTTGTCTTTTCTGTATTCATGAACTACCTGGATAAAGTCTTTTGGAAAATACCCAGAAATATGCCCCAACTCCTGGCCATGTCACATCCAGTGATTCCTCTATTATCAGCATCCCTGAGGTTGCAGCCATTTATCTTCACATCTGATGGTCTTCTTAGGTCTCCCATCAGACTATTGGGACACAGACTCCCTGGGGATAGTCTCCAAGAGTAGAAGGAAGGGGATGAGCCAAAAGTTGAGTTGCAGTGGGATGACCAGAAGATGTGAGCAGGAGGAGCTAGAAGATGGACCTCTACATTTCCATGCCCTGGTCCTCTTAAGTGACCCTGTGGTTAGCAGGAGGGAGGTGGGAATGGGGAGGTGATGTGGATGCAGGCCCAGGTAATTTAGTTAATGTCATCAGTTGTAACTTTTCATACTGATGTGCTTAAATTTTTCTGTTTGTTTTCTATTTGTTTCATCTCCTCTTAGTTACAGTATATAACCCTTCCTACAGTGTACTTCCTTTTCTCATCCTTGGTGTTATTTTAATCATTCACTTCACTTCTACATATGGTCAGACCCACAAACATGCTGCCATTAAAGGTCACTGACCTTTAATGGAAATTTTAAAGTTACCAAAAAAACTCTAAAAAACTTTTTATGTGCAACATATATTTATCATTTTCACAGCAGTTCTTTCCTTTGGGGGACCGAAGTTCCCATCTGTTATCTTTTTCTTCCTTTATGAAGAATGCCTTTTAACATACCTGTTAGCATAGATTCTAGAAACATAATTATCAACTGTTCTTTTTGATATAACGTCTTATATCCTGAGTCAGATATTTTTCATTAGGCTGATGGGTGGTGAACAGGCCAGGAGATACAACAGTGCCTTGAAAATGTAGTCTTCAATAGGTAAACACTACAGAGGCCAGCAGTAGAAAATGTACTTGCTGAATCTAACAGTTAATATATTTTCACTTTTTGAAAGTCAGACAAATAAGAGAAGGTCAAGTGATAAAGGCTGACAGTGATAAATGATCATAGGGGGTATATTAAAATGTATTTTTGTTTCTCTGCTTTCTCCTTAAACTCTGATTGTATACCCCATATTAGCATATTAAAGTATCCCAAATCAAAGATTATTATAGTATCTAGTGTAATGTAATATTTAATAGATATTTAATGATTGGATACACGAACAAATGGATCAAAATTATAGATTGTAGTAGACCCTGAAGGAGAGGCTCCTTTCCTTTATATACAGGCAAAATGTATGGATCTCAAGGAATGAAATGCCTTTTTGTCTGTAGTTAAGGGAAAGAGAAGGGGAGGATTGGGGTGGTGGACACACAGTGGGTAATAGATTCTAAAAGAATGTGAAGACTTATTTCTCTCTAATGCCCTGTAAGTGTTATTGACCTTATCATTCATTTTGGAAAATTTGGCAACACAATTGATTTTTCAGAAATCAACTATTCGTAGAGCAGTAAACTCACCTTTAAGAAGGCAACTAACAGAACCTTAGCTGCCTATAAAAAGGTTGGGGGGGAAAAGAAGGTAGACTCAAATTTAGCAGCTTAAACAGATTTCCCACTTCCTGAATCTGTCTGCAAACAATTTGCCCTTTTTGAAAAGGAAACCTTAAAGAATAATGATGTAAATAACTCAGAAACAGCTGATAAGAAAACTTCCTGTACAGGATAATGGTAGTTTCACACCCCCACTCCCCCAATTTCTGAGGGTTTCTTATCAGATTAACTTACTTAAGGCAATGCTTTCTAGAGCCTGGTTCTTCTTTGCCAAGAGGAGATGGTGTGCAGCTCCTCAAGAACCTAAAGAAAGAGTAGCCTTGCATGAAAATGCCAAGTGGACCATGAAGCAAAACTTCACATTTCATACAATGTATAGCCCCCAACTTGTTTGCCATCACCATAAAAATTGTGATTCTTGAAGGATGCCACATTTTATTCTTTTACCAGAATCTGGAAATTGCCGCTGAGGATCTTAAGAGAACCACTGCTTCCTCAGCTGTTCAATCTCATCCACACATAAGTACAAGTCAAAGTCAGAAGCATGCATGTTTGTTCATGTGTATAATCATAAATGCGTAATTAACTGGGCTGCTCTTCTGGCTAGTGTTAGAGTGGTTTTCTGGAAAGTGGTAAAAGTCTCTTTTTGTTTGGATCTAAATAACATCACAGAAGGAGGTCCCAAACACCATGTAGAAAGTTGAGCTATGAGTATCTTATTCAAGGTAATAAAACTGGCTAAAAGTTTTGTATTATTCTTTGGGGGAATTTTTTCAATTAAATTATGATAGTTACTTTCCTACTAATGTAAAATGACTATAAAGATTTTTTAAAACTTAGTAATCATAACATTAGCAAAAATATTTTTGAAGATGAAAGAAAGAGGCCACTCGAACTGAGAGGCATTGTGATCTTTATAATTCCAACAACTCATTATGATCTGTATAATAATTCCAACAATTCAGTGCTGATAAACCTATCAATGGAACAGAAAAGAAAGTCCAGAAACATTTAGTATATGGCAAAACTAGCATTTCAAATACGTGTAGACATTTTAATAACTTATTTTTGTTAATTGGAAAAACTAGGAAACTCAATTGCCTATATCAAATAATAAAGCACACTGAATTACAGATTTATTAAGACTTGAGTAAGAAAACAAAAATTATTAAAAACTAAAATATAGGTGAAAATTTAAGTAACTGAAACTCAGGGATAGCTTCCTTAAGAATAACTACAAAAGAGAACTAAGTGGAAAAATGGCAGATTTAATTTTATTAAAAAAACCTTTCTATATAAAAATACCTCTACATTTAAAATTAAAAGAACTAGTTTGTAAAATTTTTATAATTTTGTAAAATAGAAAGTTTTTATAACTTCATAGAGAAAAAAAGCTATAAATCAGTAAGAAAAATACACTCAGATAAATGAGACTGACATAGCAATTCACAAAAGAACTGAAACATTCAATAGAGGTATTTTAAAAAGTTTGTAATCACTAATAATCAAACCAGAGTAAATTAAAAGTGAAAAACAACAACGTCATTTTTATCTATGAAATTAGTGAACATTTAAAAATATAATAATAATTTCTGGTTTTTGGTAAGGGTGCAGAAAAATCTCTCCCTTAATAATTTGAACAGAAGACAGGACAATTAAACAACATAAAACAGCATAATTAAATTATGATGGGTACAGACTATGAAATTTTATGTAAGCATTAAAATATATGCTTTAGCAGAATATTTGATGACCTGAGAAAATATCGTATTGTTAAGTGATTGTGTAGAATCACCTTAAAATAATTTTATCTGATGCTATAACTATATCAATACTTCATGAAGGATATACACCAGTGATAGGTTTTCTTATTAAGTTGCTAAATTTTCTAAGTTTAGATAATTAGCATTTATGTCTTCTAGAATCAGAAATAGTTGTTAACAGACAGAAAAAAATCTGGAAGCATATGTAACAAAAATGTAACAATTATTGCATCTAAATGATGATAAAAATAATTTTATCTTTTAATTTTATATTTTCCAAACTTTGTGTAATTAATATTTGATTTTTATGATGAAATAAAACCCTTTATGATCCAAATTATTTGTGTGCATATGTGTACAGAAGAGAATTGTAAATAAATATACCAAAAATATCAGCTTTGTTGTCTTCTGGGTAGTGAGATTTTGATGGTTTTAGTTTTCTTTCTTATACTTTCTGATATTTTCTGTTTTATATATTTGACAAATGTATAAGAACAAAAATCAAACTACATTAGTGTCCTTGCTATGTTGTATTTAAATATTGCATAACATTTCTATGATAAAGTTAGATTTTTTGTGCTTACACATGCTATGCTGTAACAGGAAGCAGAGTTTCTCTGCATGAAGGTAGTATTTATGTATTTAAATTACTAGCAAATTAAAGCACAATCTAACAGCTTGCAATTCTTGCTGAAATGGAGACGCGGAGGCCTGATATAAAACAGGAAACATTATGATTGCCAAACAGTTAATCACATGGGGTTCCAGTGACAAGGGAACTTACTTCAAACTCATTTTGCTCTTTCTGCTTCCTTTTTGGTGGCTGGAAAAAGAGGAAGGACAGGAGCAGAAATGTCAAAAAGAATGGATAGGTGGTCATGTTTTTATTTAGCTTTATTAAATGAGTAGGGACGAGTTGGTGGCTGACATACATCAAAATAGCACACAAATAATTGAGGAAACAAAAGCCAGCTGAAAGTTGAGTAGACACTGGCAGGAGGTCATTTAACCTCAATCTGGACTGAAATCCTAGAACAGTGTTAGGAGGAATTTTGACATAGTATAAAAATTTGTAAAAAGTGACCCTTTCAATGTTTTGTATAAAGGAGGTTTAGAGAAAACAGAATGCTAACTTTTGACGACTAATTAAAAAAAATCTAATTATACTGAGATACTGGTTTTCTTGGTTAATTTGTTTAGTGGCAGCATTAAAATTTTCCTTTAACTTCTTTTTATTGTGGTAAAATATATATAACATGAGATTTGCCATTTTAACCATTTTTAAGAGGACATTTCAGTGGTATTAATTGCATTCACAGTGTTGTGCAACCATCAAGACCATCTCCAAAACTTTTTTTATCAGGTCGAATGGAAATTCCAAAACCATTAAAAAATAACTCACAATCACCCATCTCCTCCAACTACTTTTGCAATCAGGAAATGAATCCTCCAACTTTTTTTTTTCTTTTTCCATATTATTTTAGTTATTCAAATCTGCTTGCAATTCCATATGAATTTGAAGATTGGCTTTTCCATTTCTGTAAAAAGCTGTTGGAATTTTGATAGGTATTGCATTGAATCTGTAAGTCACTTTGATTGTATTAACAGCTTCTCAATATGGAGTCTTCCTATCCATGAGCACAGGATATCTGTCCATTTAGTTACAACTTCTTCAATTTCTTTTGGCAATGTTATTTTGGATATGACACCCAGAGCACAAGGGACAAAATCAGAAATAAACAAGTGGGACTAAATCAAATTAAAAAGCTTCTGCACAGAAAAAGAAACTGTCAACACAGTAAAAAGACAACCTACAGAATGAAAAAAAAATATTTGCAAACTCCACATCGGATAAGGGGTTAATATCTAAAATATATAAAGTACTCAGGGAACTCAATAATAAAAACAAACCAAAACAAAACAAATAACCGAACTGAAAAAAAAAAAGGGGCAAAAGACCTGATCAGACATTTCTCCGATTAAGGTATACAAAAAAGCCAGTAGATACATGAAAAGATACTCAGTATCCCTAATCATCAAGGAAATGCAAATCAAAACCACAATGAGATATTTCCTCACTCTTGCGATGGCCATCATCAAAAAGACAAGAGAAAGAAATACTGGCACAGACATGGAGAGAAAGGAGTTCATGTGCATCATTGTGGGGCATGTACATTGGTGACGCTTTTATGAAAAACAGTATACGGGTCTTCAAAAAACTAAAAATTGAACTGCCCCATGGCCCAGCAATTCTACTTCTGGGAACATATCCAAAGGAAACAGACCCCCTAACTCTGAGAGATATCTGAACCCCCATGTTCATAGCAGCAGTATGAACTAGTCAGGACATGGCAATAGCCTAGTGTCCACTGATGGGTGGATAAAGGAGTTGTGGTGTATATATAGTCAACAGAATATTATTTAGCCATAAAAAATGAGAAAATCCTACCACGGGTGACACAATGGCTGGACCTCAAAGACATTATGCTAAGTGAAATAAGTCAGAGAAAGACAAATACTGTATGGCCTCATTTATATGTAGACTATAAAAGCAAACAGACAAGCTTACAAGCCAAACTCACAGAAAGAGATCAGGCTTGTGGTTACCAGAGGGGGCAGGTGGGTGGGGAGAATTGGAGGAAGGTGATCAAAAGATGCAAACTTCCAGGGGCACCCGGGTGGCTCAGTGGGTTAAACCTCTGCCTTCGACTCAGGTCACGATCCCAGGGTCCTGGGACTGATCTCTGCATCAGTGACCCTGCTTCCCCCTCTCTCTCTGCCTGCCTCTCTACCTGCTTGTGATCTCTCTATGTCGAGTAAATAAATAAACTTTTTTTAAAAAAGTAAACTTCCCATTATAACATAAACAAGTACCAGGGATGGAATGTGCAGCTGACACTGCTATATGGTACATGGAAAGTTGTTAAAATAATAAATCCTAAGAGTTCTGATCACAAGGAGAAAATTTTCCTTCTTTTCTTCTTTTTTCTTTATATTGTACCTACAGGAGAAGATGTATGTTAGCTGAACCTATTGTGGTAATCATTTTACAGTATATGTAAATCAAACCATCTTATATACGTTAAATTTATGCAGAGATGTAAGTCAATTATTTTTCAATAAAACTGAAAAAAATGTTTTAATGAGAAAAAAAACATGAGGGAATTGAGTGGAAAAGCTGACTACTTTCTTCATTGGACAAGCAGCCTGTGCTAAAGGCAGCTGGCTGTTCAGACATCAAGAATTCAAGTCTCTGGAGAGCTTATAAACTCACACTCGTAACATGGTAATAAAAGGTGTCCCTGCTTTAATATAGAGAGTGCAGCAAGCCTAATTACATCTTTCTTGGATTTCCGAGAACATGGAAATTTCTCAGTGAGATAATTCTGAATGTGTGTTACGTGATGGGATAATTTGGTAAATGATAAGAGGAGGAGGTTCAGAAGATTAGGTAGATCATGTAGAGACTTCCAACATTGCTTTGGATGTTTGGTATTTTTAAGAGGCAAAACAGCTGATGTTATCTTGATAATGTTTTTTTTCTTCTCCAACAAACTATTAAATACTTTAGATTTCATTTGCATTTATTAGGATTTTTGTAAATCTTTCAGATTAAAACAAGACACAATAAAATGAATGCTGAGGCAAACCTTGATGTGACTCTAAGATAAAAATCAGCATTTCCTGGAACAGCCTCAGGACGGTTGGGCTGAGCCTGGGCTGTCTCTGCACAAAGACACGCTGAAGGTCCTTCAGGGCAAGCATCCCCAGACAGACTTCGTGAACTCTCGGAGGTGAGAAGGACTCTTCCACCCAAATGGCATCTACAATCCAAGTGAGTCTTGAAGGCTTTGACTGCTTCAGAATATTTTGACCACCAGTCTCTCGAAAGGTTCCTGAGTCTACCTGGGAAATTTAAAAGTCTCCTGGAAACATCTTATAAAACGATATGGACTTGAATTTTAACACTTAGAGTAGGACTTAAGATATTTGGCAGGTATTGCTAGATTAAGTCACAGACTTCCCCCCATGGTTTTTACATGCCACTCTTTCTCCTGTGCAGACTTCCTGTAGAAATGTTCTTTTCCTTTTCAAGGAAAAAGAAAGAAAAAGAAAAAAAAAGAGAAAGAAAAGGCCTGAATTCTCTCCTGCTTTCCTCTGTCTTCCCTGCCAGTTCTGACTGGTTTCTTAACATGTTTGAGGCCCTGATGACTGGAAAGTGGAGGACTTCAAAGTCCGTATCTTCAAATTTACAGCGTGGCTGCTTGGATTTTAAAATAATATAGGAATGATGTGGGAGTTGATGGTGTAAAACAAATTATAGAGTTGTAGCCGAGGATTTATGAAAACCCTAGTGCGGTGTAAAAAGATCACATTTCTCACAAAGTAGGTGTCAGTTTCTCAACTTAGCCTCCTTGGGCATTAAAAAAAAAAAAAAGAGAGAGACAGAAGAGGTTTAAGATTATTATTATTATCATTTGTAGTACTAATAAGAGAATGCTACTATACTAACATGAGCTGCATTTCCTGAGTCGCTTTATAACATTCTTTTAGGTGTCCTTCAAAATAATCTCCAGGGGTAGGTCATTAAGGCCCATTTTCAGATACTAAAAGAGAGATAATAAAGTAAACGAGTTTAGAGGCAGTTGCCAGGTCTTGTGTCTGCTGCATCACACCTAGAGGGCACCCAAGACATGACTTTTAGATGGTTCGTCAGGCCAGGTTTTTAATTTTTTTTTTTAATAGGAAAAGATCTAAAAAGTAAGGACAGAGGCTTGGTTCTGGACTCAGGGAGCTACCTCTTAGAGAAGTCTGTTCTGTAAAGGCCTGGGCAGTAGTGACTACCTGTCTAGATCCCAGCTCCAGGAAGACTATGCCACACAGTCATTCTGATGGGCAGGAACTGTTTTTACAATTTGGTCCAATTGCATTGGTCCAGGAGAGGGCACTAGATTCTGGGCTGTCTGGTTATAGTTTGGCCAGCCATGTGTTTTCCTGTGTGGCCTGGCTTTAAAAAAATGTGGCAGTATCATAAAATTTCTCTTCACAGGCATTTGCAATCAGGAAGCCAAAAGGAAAAGGTAGTTAGTGGTGGGGCCAGAAGATGAATGGAGGTATTGAGAGATGGGAGAGAGAATTTGGTCTAAAAAAATGGGAAACAGGTTTAAACTCAACGTGTGAGGCAGCAAACATGAGTAAGAGTAGAGAACTGGGTGGATGGGGAGAGAGAAGAGGCACCCCGAGACGGCAAGCCCATGGATGGTGCCAGAGCCTGTGCCTGCTTGCCTCCTGAAAGCATCCCAGCTTCCTGTTGCGACTCCTGTGGTTAGGAGGACAAGGTCACGGTTTCTATGAGGTCTCTGTACTTTTTTTTTTTTTAAGATTTTATCTATTTATTTATTTGACAGAGAGAGAGAGAGAGAGAGAGAACACAAGCAGGTGGTGTGGGAGAGGGAAAAGCAGGCTTTTCCGCTGAGCAAGGAGTCCGATGCTGGGCTCGATCCCAGGACTCTGGGATCATGACCTGAGCCAAAGACAGACGCTTAAGGACTGAGCCACCCAGGTGCCCCAAGGTCTCTGTATCTTTACATGGGAACTCCCAACCCATCATTTTGGGAGGCAGTTTGAATGCATCTCTCTGGCTCAAAATGCAAATAATCTTTACCATAATCCCCAGAAGGTATCATTTGAAACACACGAGCCCGGGGCATGGTCTTGATTTCAGGAGGAGCTTTAACAGCGCTGAAACACCCACTACTCTCTGTCTTCTTGATCAGGGGACTGTGGAACACAACTGTGTAGTTCAGAGTGCTTCTTGCTGTGAGCTTGTAGGAACATCATGAAAAGAATGCCTTTTTTTGTTTTGTTGAAGTATAATTGACACAATGTTATATTAATTTCAGGTGCACAGTAGATATTCGACATTTACATACATTATGAAATGATTGCCACTATAATAGTTACAATCCGTCACCATACAAAGTATATTACGATATCATTGACTGTATTGTATGATGTACTTTCTGTCCCTGTGACTTATTTATTCTGTAACTGGGAAGTTGTACCTCTTAATACCTTTCACCTGTTTCACCCATTCCCCAGCTCGTCTCCCCTCCAGCAGCCACCCGTTTGTCCTCCCTCGTTGTTTTTTAGATTCCACAGATAAGCGAAATCATGGTTATTTGTCTTTCCTTGTCTGACTTGTTTCACTTAATATAATACTGTCTCGGTTCATCCATATTGTCACAAACGGCAAGCTTTCATTCTTTTTTTATGGCCTACTAATACTCCATTATGAATGTATTTATGCTGCATCTTCTTTATCCATTCGTCTGTCAATGGACACTTAGGTTGCTTACATAAACTGGCGATTGTAAATAATGCTGCAGTGAGCAGGGGGCTACACATATCTTTTAAGTTTAGTATTTTCATATGAAAAGGGATGTCTTTTTCCTATGACGCAACTGCCTTCTTCCTTTCTCCTGTGATGCTCAGCTGTGTGCCCGGGAGAAGGTACCGATGAAGGCTGTGAAGGAAGTTAGACAGAAGAATGTTTTTTAAGGTTGTTGGGATGTGACATGAAGGCTGCTATTGGGCCATATGGTTTTGGAGCTCATGGGAGCTCAGTGAGTATCTCATCCAACCTCCTCACTTGTAGAGAAAGCCAGTGGAGTTCCAAAGGACTGTTGGTAATCTGGGCCAGCGCAGGAAACAGAAACCAGCTCTCTGCCTCCTGGTCCAGTGTTCTTTCCTCCTTATCTAGGAACCGACTTCGTTCCTTGGGTGCCTTTCTTGGGCAGTTATCCTGCAGGCTCACGAACAGATTGGGGGATGGACTGCGTGGGTCTCGGAGTTCATTAGAGAATTAGATACCTGCTTCCTTGCTTCTTGGTAATCTGAGTGTTAGAGAAGGGGAAATAAAAACACGTTCTGCCCAGATTTCAGCCTTAAAATCTTTTTAAGTCTTTTGGTCCATATCAACCTGAAGGCCTGGGCAGAGTCTAAGCTTCTCACTCAAAAGAGGTATATTGTCTTGTACTTACACCTTTCTCAGAATTATGAACTCGACAAAGAGTAACTTCAGGGGATGCCTGGGTGGCTCAGTTGGTTGGACGACTGCCTTCGGCTCAGGTCATGATCCCGGAGTCCTGGGATCGAGTCCCACATCGGGCTCCCAGCTCCACAGGGTGTCTGCTTCTCCCTCTGACCTTCTCCTCGCTCATGCTCTCTCTCACTGTCTCTCTCTCAAATAAATAAATAAAATCTTAAAAAAAAAAAAAAGAGTAACTTCAGGCAGAAATAATAGCCCATGAGCCGAGGATGCCGGTTGGATTTCTAGACTGTTAGCTAGGCACTTTGAATGGAGTAGCAATGAAGCTTTATGCTTCCCATCTTTATTTCTTTGCCTTGTCTGTGCCATGAAGTAATTTTCTTGGAGATTGGCTGAGTCTTAATTGACTTGTCACCTGTAACGTATTTTTCCCATTGAGCAAAAAGCCGGTAAATTCAGCTTGGGGGATTTGCCTGAGGCAATGTGTCATAACTATTCACAAATTACCACTTGTATCCTGTTTACACCACCTTTGCCCCACACCAGCCTGTGTAATGGATCTCATTTGCCTTTTGCACAAAGGGAGAACCCGGCCCTGTACAATGGCTGTTACGTCACTGTGGATGTCTTCACGCTGTGCTTTGGGAAATGATGAAACAATGGGTCCGCTACACTGGATAGAGTTTGAACAAAGTGTGTAAGAGTCCAAGGGAGTGAGACAAAGCCACGGGATACTAACTGCCATTTGTTGAGTGTCTACTGTGCACCAAGCACCCTCACCATGATATTGTGTTTCACCCTGATGACTGTCCCATGAGAAAACCTGCACTGTCTACATTTTACAGATAAGGAGACTGAGGATCACAGAGGCATAGATCATATATCTGGGAAGTCGCAGAAGTGCCATTTAAATTCAGGTCTGTTGGGAGGCCTGGGTGGCTCAGTCGGTTGGGCATCTGCCTTCGGCTCAGGTCATGATTCCAGAAGTCCTGGGATTGAATCCTGCATTAGGTGCCCTGCTCAGCGGGGAGTCTGCTTCTCCCTCTGCCCGCCACTCCCTCCTGTTTGTGCTCTCTCTTTCTCTGACAAATAAATAAATAAAATCTTAAAGAAAAGATTTTCTAAAAAATAAAAATAAATAAACAAAACATTAATTAAAAAAAAACAAAATAAATTCAGGTCTATCTTTTTTAAAGACAATGAGTGCTCTTAATCAGTACATGATCCTGACTTTCACATGACTAAGACATCCTGGGTGTTACAGCAACTTGGAATCCTACCTGTCCCGCTAGAGTAGATTATATATAAAGACGAATGCTTCACAGAAGGACTGAACACAGCTGTCCATGGCTCAATCAATGAACAAACCCTTACTGATACAAACTATATGCATGACACTGGGCAGCATGCTATAGCAGTTTCCAAGAAGTGGAAGAAACAGGCTTTGCCCTCAAGGACTGTCTAATGCAGTTGGGATAATAAGATGTGTGCATTGAGGGTCACTAACAACACTGGGCTTATATGATAATAGCTGACAAGAAATACCTTAAGGGTAGGAAAGAATAATGAGAAGATATAAGGTCATCCTTTCCTGCCAGGATAACAGAGACTTGCAGTATCAACTATGCCAGAAGAATCTTTATGGAACTGGCTAATTTCATTTGAACTGGACATAATTTCTGGGCTGCTGGGAGGATGACCCCATTCTGGCTCTAAAGTTAGACTATTTGAGAGAAACATCCAAGCAGTAGGATAGTAGAAAGCACATCTGCTCTGTCACAGGTTTCTGCTAATGGACACAGGACCCTTGTCTTGAGTGTACCGTCATCCTTCCAGATCTACCCTTGTTGGAGACTGAAATGTGTGTGGTAGATAATGAGCAGCTGGGAGAGTCTGAGATGCCACATTCTTGTAAGCAAGATAGTATTATCCTGAAGTACTTTTTCAATTCCATGAACTCTGGAAAAATACTTTTGAAGCTTAAGGAAAAGCTACTTCTAATTTTCTGCCCTGTCACATTTTTAGGCAATCTCAATGGGTTAGTAAAGTGGGATTTGAACTGAGTCATCATAAATCTCTCGCAATTAGTCAGTCATGTCCAGTAATCTTTGTCTAGCATCTCCTCATGAGATGGGCCATTGAGAAAGAGAGCAGGGTGCCATCAAACAGTGGTGGCTGTTTGCTTCTTCTCTTTTGTGTCCTAAATATGTCCCCTCAGCATGCCAGGCTGACATGTCTTGGCCCCACTGTCAGACTTGTTTGTAAAAGCTACCAAATCCTTGTTTTACATGCTCTGCGTAGTCTTCCCATGTCTGGCTGTATACTGCGATGTCATCAATCAATGCCACACTGAATTCACCCAACTTCGTCAGCACCGTGTTTACCTTCATCTGAAATGTTGCTGGTTGTTCCTTCTGTTCAAAAGGGAGCCCATAGAACACATCTAAACCTGAGTCATGGCCAAGGCTACCTGGGCAGTGATGTTCCCCACAATGACAAGGGCTCTTCTTTGCTATGTTTGGATTGTTCGATGGCATTCATACTTTTGTGACCATATCTTGCTTTTCATTCTAGGTGTAATGCAGGGGAGCACCACGGAAGCTCCCATGATTCTAGCATGGAAGCCATTGCGCTACTTTAGTTAAAGCTCCAACTGTGCAAAAGAGTCAGAATGTCTGTAGTGATCATAACCATAGTAAAACTGTGGTCTCTCCTTCAGAGGAGAGGAAAGTACTACAATGTTAGCTAGGAGAAGAAAATGGATGTGGACATCTTAACTTCATCTAAGCCTGGAAACTCTGTGTTTATTATTGACTTCTGTCTCCAAAAGGTGGCACAAAGGACACATTTGATTACATATTCCTTCAAGGGCTAATTTCAGTCTTCAACCTGTCCAGTGACCAGTAACTAAATTATTTAGAGGAAATGTTTGTGAGGATGGACACAATGCTAATTTGGTGGACATTGTTACCTCTGTGGAAAATTCTGATGGAGAAAGGAAATTTTGAATGTACATGTGAGTGGCTTCTGATCCACCATCTTTTCTTTCCTCCCCCTTTCTAAAGTCATTCAAAAGAGAGAAAGGTCTTTTTATTTACTTTCCCATCATCCACAAGATACTTGACAAAGGAAGCTGCTCTGAAATCCAGTGTAGAATCTTAAGGTCTCTCAAAGCCTTGGTGTGGTCACCCTTCCCTTCCTCTTTCCTAGATACACTATTCCACTGAACTACCCTCTGCTTCCTAGTGCCCTTGATCCTTTAAGCAGTCCCTTATAAGTAAACCCAGAAATTACCTTTTTGTTTTTCCTCTTTGGCACTCCTTATGGAAGCCTACTAGTCTTGTGAACTTATCTTTGTCTGATATCAAGCTGTTCAGTTTCTAAGTTAAGTGAATTAAGAACTTAGGTTCCAGAGAAAGGTCCCTGGTCATGGGAGCCATCTTTATTTTGGTTCGCCATGTTACTGTATCAGGGTCTCCTTGCTAGAGCAACAGGAAACTGTATGGGCTGCTCTTCCTGCTCTCTCCTTAGGACTTATTCCTGGGCTTCCCCATTGCCCAGGTGTCTGTGCTCCCCACTTCCTAGCCTTAACTGTGAAGCCTCAGCTCTCAAGCTAGGGGAGGACCAGAGCAGCGAGTGATCAATGAGTAGAACCGAGAGGTCACTCAGCGGGAATTTTCCAGTGTGTTGGAAAGCCTGAAGAGACAGCACCAGTAGGCACACAGTTTTGTTTTGTTTCGTTTTGTTTTAATTTTCCTCCAGTGTATGTCACAAAGTTAGAGCAGGGAGGGCCAGGAGGCCTGAAGAGCAATGTCCCGTTGTGAAAGGGCAGTGGCACAGAGCTCAGTGAGCTACCTCCTGGGGCTGCCAGTCCGTGCTCTGGCTAACCGTCTCACGTCTCTACTCAGGGCGTGGATGCTGGGATCCAGGAGCTCATTGAGGAAGCTGCTGTGTCTTGATAAAAATTCTGTGAATTTACCTGCACGCCTAATAATCCAGAGAGAAAATTTTCTTGGAGAAAAGAAATTGGCAGTCTTGAATGTTGCCACATTATCAGAACCCATCTTCTCTGCAAGATCTGCTTTTACATATTAAAAAGGGGGTGAAAAAAAAAGAAGGTAAAGAGAAAGGATCTTGGCATATTTCCCTAAGCAGAAAAATTGCCCTTACCCTAAGGTGAAAGAAAGTGTGAATGGTGCCTTCGAGGCAATTCAGGAAGTATTCATTAATCAACAAGTATTTATTAAGCACTATTTTCAGAATTGTGCTCAGGGCTATGGTAGGAAAATAAAAGAAGTGTAAAACAGAATTCATGCCCTTCAAGAATTTATGCTCTAATTGGGGAGAGAGAAATAATAAGAGACAGTTTAGAATAAATGCTAAATTGTGTGTTTCAGATCATAAGAATTATAAGAAAGAAGCAGGTTTTCACTGAGACCTGGAATAGTCAGGGAAGCCTTTGCTAGAATGATAAGGGCTTGAAATGAATCTTGAAAGATGGGTTACATATAGTTAAATGGCCCCCACATTAATTAATTCAGAGAATTAATTAATTCTGATGGTGGGGAATGTGACCTAGGATACAAAACTATTGTCACCGTTCTCTTTAATTACAAAGAGGAAGAATTAACCTATACCATGAAAGAATTTCAGATGCGTGGCCACCTTTGAGACAATTTATAGGCATGCCACTTAAGGAGCAGGGTTTCTGCTAATTGACCTCATTTCTCCTTTCCACTTTTTTTTTTTCTGTAGGCATTGTAACCTTTAAAGTTTTTGAACTATAGCCTTGCATTAACATCCTTTACACCATGTGAACATCCTCATAGATCTGGATTGGAGGTGGGCCTGAAGACAGCCCGAGATGCCCTCCCATGTCCTACAATACAGGGCTGAAACTATTGGACCCTTAGCACCCTTGCAGAAGTCAACAGGGCAGCCCCTTCTTGTTTCCTAGGTGACAGCCAAATGGCATTGCCCAATCTCCAGTGTACCTTGCAGGGGGATCCAAGCTGCCACTTCCTTTACATCTCTTTCTATGCCCTGGGAAACTTCTTTGCCATTACTCCACGTCGTCTTGAATTAGGCTACAGTTTGCAAAAGAGAGCAATTCTACTTCTCCCAGTGTACCACTCATTTTGCCCTATAATGTCCATGCATGGTGACTTGAAAAGTTCAAGGAAAGCCCTTCAGTTTTGGGCATGCAGAGTGATAATAATATTGACTCACATTTTTGTAGTGTTTTCATATTCTGTTTCTTATTCAGTTTGTCTACCAGTTCCATAAGGCAAGTGAGAAGTGGGGGATTATGAAAACTCACTTTCCCGCATACAGACATACTTTATTTTTATATCCAATAATACAAAGGAATTTTTTTTAAGGAAACACTTCAAATGCTTCTTTTTCCCTTTATATAGAAGTCATATTGGATAATGGTAAAAAAATGTGTAAAACACATATAAACCCATATATACCTCATTTAGAAAGAAGGAAAAAAATACAGATGAAAAATCTGAGCTTTAAGAGGTTAAGACTTGCCCAAGGTCACATTCCTAAAAGAATGGCAAGTCTGGGCTCAAGTCTAGGTCACCTGAGGCCAAGTCCTATGTGGCTGGGCCACCTGGGATGTTACTGGAGAACATAAAAGGTGAAGACCAGCAGCAGCGTCACCACCCTTGAAATTCAGGAGGGTGTATAATTTTATCAATACAATACAAAGGTTAATGGGATTGCCTCCTTCCAACTCTATCATAGTAAACGCAGGCTTTATGGCAATGTTAAAAAAAATGACCTCTCTCTGCTTTATGCTGATTATTAACTAAGATTATCTCACACTAGAGATTTACTATACCAAAGAGCACTGACATCACTAACTGCTATTAAGTGTATGATACTTATACTCCATAAAGTGGAGCAAAATGCCTTTGTCAGCAATGTAGGGAAAATAGACATGGCCAGAGGCATTCATCCCATGTGAAACAGAGCTACTATTCACAGGAATCTATCAGCTTAATAATATGGCCACATCCACCTGATGAAAGTATCCATATGGAACAGATAGTCTGCCCTGTGTTTCTGTTCTTTTAAATACTAGAATGAGATCATTTTATTTTAATAGGTTGGAGGATGTGATCAAAACCTTCTGGTTGCAAGAAAAAGATGGGACCAGAAAATGGTCAAACCAGTGAGTCTGATATGGCTTCAAATTTTAGTTTCTCAAATTATTGACTTTGTGATATCCCTAAGGAACTAATTTTTGTTTCCAAGAGGGAGGTAATAATGGAGACTGAGATGGCTTGAGTTATTTTTCATAGGCAAATCCACATTAAGTTTCTTAGTTAGGATTCTTGCAGGAGTTATTTACTCAACAGTATAAAATTCGACAAACATTGATCTAGTGCCTGGTATTTCTGAGACGTCAGTATAGGCTCTGGGGACACAGGAATGAAAGATACCACTGCCCTCAAGAAATCTTCACTCTAGTAGCAAAGATAAGAAGAGACTGGGAGAGAGAGCAGGGAATGCTGAGGGAGGATATTTGGGAACCTGACTGAGTTGTCCATAATAAACCCACTGTGGGATAGAGATATTGTATCAAAGTGGATTTTCTAAAAGAGTTTTTCTGAAGCTCATATTTGGGGTTCTAGCCAAATGTCATGGATATGGGCTCCTTCTGACCTTATGAACTATTTGTAGTAAAATGCCTGCCCTGCTCTAACAGCTCAGCCTCTAATGCTATGAGGGATATTGGCTCAGGTAGCAGCATAGTTGGGATTCTGGACATTTTTTAAGAAGAGTAAACACTTGTTTTTATCAGCATAGATATATAAAATAAGATTTTATTTCATGTATCAAAGTTGCTCAGCAGATTAAAATAAATATTAAGATAGGTATTATGGAAAATGCTCATTTTTATAAATGATTTTCCATTGAATGAACATGGCAGAAACTTTGTTTTATACCAAAAGTCATTCAAATAACAAGGCATGGCATGGTGAAATTTAAGAACAGCAGCAGTTAAATTAAGAGATTACTTTTAAAAGTTACAACAACAGTACAAAGAATGTCCGTGTTATCTTCATTGAGTTCTCTCAATTGTTAACATTTTAGCACACTGGCTTCAGCAACATCTCCGTGTTCTCTCTATTCAAATATGTATGTTGAGACCCATTCAAGATAGAGAACTACACCGTCACTTGAAGAGGTCAAGTTTAATATAAAGAATTATTAACTATAACTGGAGACTGTAGAAATGAGAAATCATTTAGTAAGAAGCAAAGAGAACCATAAACAGTATATGAATAGCAGACATAAGGAGGAGCCACTAGCCGTACAGCTGAGATAACCTGCCCAAGGAAGGTCTCTTTAGGGCTAAGATCTAGACCTCAACGAAGCGGGCCTGGGGTTCACTGAATGGCAAGGAGGTTGTTGCGGTGCTGTGCTGGTAGGATTTGCTGGAAATCCACCCTCTATGCCAGGGAAAGCTGCTCACTGAAGGTCCACCCCTAGAGGTGATTGCTGATAGAAGCTATTAATTACTGGGTGCTTTTGGCTGCCATTCGCTGCAGACAGCAAGTGCTAGAGAAGCTGGTCATGTTGTAGGAGCTGAGCGCTGGGGAGCCACTGGTCTAGCAGGGGCTGGCAGGAGCATATAATATGCTAAGGGCATAGCTAAAGACCTTGCCAAAAGAGCACAGCAGAAATGGGAAACAAGACCCTTTTCTTCTGCATATTTCTTTAGCTCCCTTTACTGATAAAGCTTGTCGGCTGGCAAAAAAAGAAAAAAAAAATGACAAGGCCCAGATACACTTCTGCAAAGTAGGCAACAAAAGTTGAATTTAAAGTTGAGAGGTGAGGAATCAATAACTGAATATTTTTATTCTTTTTCTTAACCACATGAGAGCCACTTACAGACGTAATGCCCCATCATGCACCCAATGCCTAGTACTCTAATTGTATTTCTCTCCAAACAAGGATACTTTCTTACATGGCCACAATTCAGTCTTCCCAAATGAAATCAGCCCTGATACAATACAGCCCCAATAAAGCCTCCTTTTCCCATCTGGTCTAGGTTTTAATCCAGGATAACAGTTTGCACTCAGATGTCATGGTTCTTCAATGTCCTGCAGTCTGAAGTAGTTCCTCAATTTTTCTATATATTTCATGACCTTGAAAATCATAAAAATTACAGACATTTCATTCTGTAGACTTTCCTCAGCTGAGTCTTCAGGACCAGACACCAGGTCATGCATAATGAGCACGACCACCATAGAAATGATGGTTTACTCTCAGTAAATTGTATCTAGAAGCAGATGATGGGGATCTGATCCTTCACTGGTGACAGTAAACTTCATCACCTGATCAAGGTGATGCTGTCATGTTTGTGTCCCATAAAGTCACCCTTTTTGCCTTTGTCATTGGTTTTACACTGTGAGAAAATACAGTATATGAATATAATTTTTCTCATTAAATATCCACCCACCAGTATTAGCAAACATTGATCTCTTCTGTCTGATGCATTTTCTATTCTATGAAATTATTTTCATCCTTCTTTCTTCATTAGTTGGCATTCTAATATGAAGAAGATCTTACTATTCTTTCTTTCCTACTCATTTATCTCTATGAACTCTTGATTCCTATTTTTTTCATTTTGGTTTATCATTAATATTATTTGTGTGATACTCAAATTGTCCCAGAATTGATAAGGGCCCATTCAATCTATATCTCCATTATTTTTGAGTACTTCCTTCATTTCTAGAGCAACATGGTGTTCAAGAATCATCTTATACTTTCCTTGCCCCCGTCCCTAAATCAGACACTAACCCCAAGAAGCCCTGGTTCTGGTACTTAGAAAACAAGACCTTAGTGCCAAGTGTGCTTATTGCTACAGGAGTATAATGACTTCTGCTCTCAGAAGATAGCACTAGGAGAGATATGTATGTATATGCATATATATATATATATATATATACACACACACATGGACATACACACATATACACATACCTGTATTTTAATATCTTTCCATATATATTTTTTAAAAATCAAGATTATCCTATTACCCCCATACTCCAATTCAATACCTCCTAGGTATTTCTAGCTTTGCCCCTTTCCCCATGTGTAAGTTTCTTTTTGGACAGTGAAAACTGACTCCCACATTTTCAATGTGTTCACTTATCTTACCAATCCCCTGCAGGTAACTGATCTTTCAGTCACTTAGCTGCCTCCATTGCCCTTAGTCCCACCTCCATCTCCTTTGCCCCATTGCTTCCTCAGCCCCTGATTCTGCTATTGACCCTTGTCAGTGTTGCCTAGGCCCTTAGTTACACCTTTACCTTTGAATAAGTTTAGGGGAGTGAGTGGAAGTGAAAGTGACAAATGGATGTTTTCATGTAGTAAGTGTTTACAAGAGAATACATAGTAGAGGGAGATTGTCAGGAGACCCAAACTGTATCATTTTGCACTGTATATTTATATTTACCATTGTGACAATTGACATTGTTAAAAATTGGGGTGAAGTGGGAATTATCTCCAATTCTTGTTTAAATTCCAAGTTTTAAAAAGAGGTTTTTATTTAAATTAAATCTATGATAAGTACATTTCCTGTATTTTCACATTAAAGTCTCACTCCAACAATTCAGTTATTATGAAGATTCAGTTGTTTCATTAAATAACTTTTTTTGGGAATATTTTGAAGTCCGTTTATTATCATCATTTAATATTAAGTATTATTGATTCAACTATCTAATGCATAGTAGACTGGTAACAAAGAGAAATATCTTATGAGTGTTGAAAGTCCATGAGAGGGGCACCTGGTTGGCTCCATTGGTTAAGCATCTGTCTTCTGCTCAGGTCATGATCCCAGGGTCCTGGGATCCAGCTCCATATTGGGGTCCCTGCTCAGCATAGAGCCTGCTTCTCCCATTCCCCCTATTTGTGCTCTCTCACTCCCTCTCTCTCTCTGTCAAATAAGTAAATAAAATCTTAAAAAGAAAAAAGGAGAAAATCCCTGAGATTTAGATTAAATTCCTAGGGAATAGATTTTGTAAATAAAAACAAGTTTTACAGATCCATGGAAATGAAATATTACTAGTAATCTTCAATAATCTGGAAAAAGGCAAACTAATAAAGGGAGGTTAGTAATTTCAGAAATTACTGATAAAACAATTTTGGAGAAGAAAGAACATCATATAACCCCACAAAGATTCTATGGAATATCTATGACATGAGTAAGGAATTTGTTTAGTTTGGTACCATGTTCTAGAGACTTCCTATACATTATGATGTGAATAGATTATTCACTCTCTCAGAGAGAGAGAGGATGAAATGTTCAGTTATTATTTCTGTTTTGCAGAGAGGCAAACTAAAACATGATAGGACTTATCAGAACCACCTAAGAAACTTATGGAGGGAGAAATTTCTCTGGGGTCATTCCTTAGAGCACTTCCTTCTTCTTACACTCTGATCTCCCTGTAGACTTTGTAAAGGAGGTCTGAGAGGCCACAGAATAAACATGGCATGCCTTATTTTTCTGTAACTTCCATTTTGCTCAAGAGTGACTACTTGAAAGCATTTCTTATACTATATCTTGACTATCATATACTAGTATCTCATCAACAAAACTGACTGTTACATGTCCCTTGGTCTCTTTTGTTACACAGCAGTACCACATTCATAACCTCCACTTGCACTGAGGTTCTGCGTGCATAGTGTGTCTGAGGATAGGTCAATGGATTGTGGGTGGAATTAATCCTACCACTCTCAAGCATGAACTATAACTTCTACAAGTTTCTCAATGTTTACTTTTTTTTTTTTCCCCTCAAGCACTGGCTGGAGGCAAATCATCCTGTGTAGTATTCCAAACCCCTCCAAGGTGGTGGAACCCCCAAGAAGCAGCCACCCTGCATTGGATGATGACATGAATAAGTAATAAACTATACATTTAGATTTGGGGACTATTTGTTTAGCAGCTAGTATTGCTTGTTACTTGCACTGACTAGTATGTATAAGGATAAACACTGCATAGTAATTTTTTTAAAAGTAAAACAGTGAACTTGAACTTGTATGGGGGGCTTGTGCCTAGTGCTGCTTTGAACTCTGTCTTAAGAACTTCTGGGAACATGTTTGTGATCTTCTGGCCTTTGAACACTTCCAATAGAGGATTTTTAAGAAGCTCTGGTCTACCAGTATTAATAGGTTCAGAGGACACCTAGAGGAGAGTAAAATTCTTCTCTAGTCTTTTATTAGAGACATAAAAGCCTGCATGGTTTGCATTCCCTAGTACAGACAAAAGGATAGTAACATGTATGAAAATGGATTTCCCAAAAGAGAAAAAAAATTGGACTTAGGTTTTGTACACCAAATGTCCTGCATTTTGAAGTTCCTAGTGCAATTATCAATATTTTCTATGCTCCAGTTCTTTTGAGTGAATACTCCTTGAAGATTTTTGCTCCTGTGTTATTGTCATTCACTGTACATCCTTCTTGGCGATTTCAGTATCTGTGTTGATGTCTCTTCTAACACTCTGCCTTTTCAGATGTGTCTTCTGCTCTTTTGATGATCTTATCCTTTGAGTTCCATAAGCCACTCATTTCCACAGGCATGTCCTAGACCTTGTCATTATCAATAATTTTTTAACACTTTTACAATTTCAATTTGATGTATGGTGTTTTTTGATCACCACTTTTTATCTTCCTAGCCTCCACCCACCCTTTGGATTCCTCAAGTTTTACAAGTATTAAACCCAGTTAAGATACAGAATTCATGAATGCTGATATATTTTCACATTCCCTCCTCATTCTTGTAAATTTACCTTCTTTCCCAGATTAGATGGTTATGTGGTTGTCATGCATTGGATATGCATTGTAATCACTCCTTTGAATAGCTTTCTGTTTTCTTGCACTTATTGTATTTCTTTGGATAGATCAGAATTGTGAGCAATTCAACCCTCAGTTGATACTGTGTCTGCATACTTGCCACTGAGATGGCTGGAGGAGAACACACAACTCTGCTGATTGGTTTCAGTTTAAAATTACTGTCATTATTAACCTCACTCACATGAACCCCTGCTGCTATCCAGAAATCATATTGTATCTTTCATATCCATTCCTTTATAGATACCAGACCATTTCTTCATGCCTTCTGCCACTGCAATCATGACTACCTTCTCACTGTCCTCACCCTCTGTTGATGACTTTGTTTTCTGTTTCACTGTGAAAAACTTTCCATACTCAATTGCTGTCATGTCTACAGGTTTGCTAGCACCTGTGCCTATGAAATCTGGCTTCCCTGAGCTGCCTGTGTTCTGTATAAGGCCAGCCCCTCCATCTGCCCATCAGATCTCACCCTCTCTTGCCTCTTCAAGAGTGTGCTGCTAATTCTCCCATGTTGAAAAAAATTGGAGCAAAACGAGAACACACTGGTAACCCTGTTTGCCCCACTTTCTAAATACTACTCCAATCTTTCCCTTCCTTGGAATGAAACTCTGAAGTGCTGCATAGCTTACTGTCTCCAACCTCACATCTCTCCTTTTCTCTTGAGACAGAAGTCCACATGATTTGCTTGTTTCCTTCGTGTCTCTTTTCCATCACTCCCACCACTTCCTAGCTTCTTTCTTTACTTTATTTATCTCTTAGGTGCTAATCACTGTCTAATGTTATGTAATGTATTTCCTTTCTCTGTCTTGTTTAATTCATGTCTTTCTTGCAAGACAGTAAGCTCAGTGAGGGCAAAGGACTTCAGTGCATGTCACATACACAGATATAGAAAATACTGTGTCACAATTTGTGTAGTACACTTCAGTTCCTCTATGATGGAGATCTGAGGTCCTGATTTAAGACCATCACCTGAGGAGACTTTCAGTGAAACAGTAGTCACAGCAGGTCAGTGGGAGTCATGTGTACAAGGCCTGTGCTGCCACTCTTTCCCCCCACCTCCTGAGACACCTCCCCTCAAATCTCTCAGCTCCTCTCCTGGGGGACTGCTATCAGTGCAATGCACCTGCACTCGAGCTGATCATGGCCATTGTGTTTCTATTAACCATCTGAGAATTGCAAATTAAATCTGCACAACCTGGCACCAGAAATTGTTATATCCATCTTTTTTGTTTTTAACCTGGCCATGACAGCATAGTTGATTGAGGGCCTCCGACACCTAAATGTTACAAATATTAAGCCCTGTTTTCATACTTCATAGTGGCAAGCTTGTTGAGTATGCTGAACTGTATCCTAATAGCTGAGCATAGCTCATCTCTGTCTTCTGGTCACATTGTGCTCCAGATGACACCTTCTCTCTTTAATCTCCTATTTCCTTCTACTTTATTTTCTCTTTCCCTTTAGTATGTTGGTTGTTTCTTGGCAGTGGCATATTTGTTGACTTGCTCTTTTGGTGACATCTTCTTTTAATAAGGAAATCTGTCTCTTGGTGTCTCCTCGCCTAAGGGTGCGCTTACTTAAAGTGTAAAATGTCAGACTCTACCAAGGATGACAATAACCCTCTGGGTGAAGAAGAATCAGCCACTGTATTATTAATCACTCAAAAGGCAGACAGGAAATACCAACCCTCTCCAAGAAGAGAACCAATGAAATCAACCAGATTCTGCACCCTCCACGTTTCATGGCCCTCCCCGTTGTTCTGTGTATTGGCCTACACTCTCCCCTCATCCCTTGGCACCATTCTGAAGGTCAACAGAAAAAAAAAAATCAAGAGTCAGAAAAACCCGCCTAGTAACAACTATGCTGGGAGCTTGAATTTTACCCAGTGACAATCACATTGGCTAAGGAAACATAGAAAACATTCCCTTGTAGTGAGTTGAGACTCGCTTAGAGATAAGTGTCACAATCTATGACAGGGATGAGGGGATGAGGGACTAGGCAGGTGGCTACACTCTGACCCTTACTACTGCTTGACTGGCAGAGCTGGCATTCCCAGCTGTCTGGACTTAACATCCCTTAAAAACTACAGCAGCCCGATCCTCATGAAGCTGTAGAGAATCGGACCCTGCAGTTTAACAGGGATGAAAACTGGGCCTAATGATACGCTACATGGTCATGATCTTTCTAGACGGTTGCACAAGCATGAAGAAATGGGTAGGGGGGCCTTATCTTGGTCTGTCTATAGACCAAAAAGTGATCACAGATTTATTCCAGAGTGAAGTTGTCTAGCTGCCAACGTTTCTGTATCTGGCACACACACACCTGTGCCCATCAGCCTTCTTTCTGTAAACTACTAAAACAATTAACAACACCCCACAGAATGCTAGTAACTACTCCCCAAATTCCACATCTGTGGAACTCAAAGCACAGTGTCTTCTCTGTTGATCCCTTATAGCTAATAATACTTTCTGTTTTTGCTCCAGCCAAATCGTGGCTTTCTGATGATCTTGGCAGAGCACCAGAAGCATCATCACAACTTGAATTTTCCCAGTGGGAATTATCTTGAAATGAGAGTTTTAAAAAAAAATTATGTTTATGTTATATTTTCCATGATTATTTAATGTTGTAATGGCACATTTTCTTTGGTATTTATAATAGTATTTAGATTTATTCAAAGGAGCAATTAACATAAAGAATATAGTTTATGATACGACTTTTAACTTCCAGTCTGAAACCTCAGGGGCCAGTTCAAAGTCAACGGGATCAATGTGATTGATAGTTGATCAAGTCCACATATAGTGGTTCAGCTGGGCTTTAATTTTTTTTTTAAGATTTATTTATTTATTTCTGTGGTGGGGGTAGAGAGGGAGTGCACAGGGGAAAGTGGCAGAGGGAGAGGCAGAGAGAATCTCAGGCAGACTCCGCACTCAGTCTAGCTCTACGCGGCACTCAGTCTCACGACCCTGAGATCAAGACCCGAGCTGAAACCAAGAGTCAGATGCTTAACTGACTGTACCACAATGGCACCTCCCCAGACTTTAGTTCTTAATAAGCAATCAGAAGTCTAGGGCTTGGAGGAATCTTTAGAGTTCACATAGTTAATTGCATTCATGCAAAGCTGTGCCTGAGTATTTCAAGATACAGTGTTCAATGCTAGGAATGTTTCTGTTTGACAAACACTATGCTAGTGTTTTATATGCATTAAATTCATTCTCATGCAGCCATGTGAAATGGAGATTAGTGTACGAATTTATTAGACAAAGAAATTGAGTTTCCAAGAAGATAGGTAACTTGGAATAGGCAGAAGAGTTGGGTTTCAACTACAGATCTGTTGTGAAGTCTAAGTTCAATCTTATTGCTAAAGCCCGCTATAGAAGAAAACTTTATTTTATTTTACAATAGGTAAATATTTATTGATTGATGCATAGATTTTTCTCTAGATCTTTGGACTGAATTCACACACATGGCTTTTTTCCTTGAATTCCAATACATCTTATCTTTGACTTGAGTTTGAGTTTTTAAAATTTATGAAAATATTCTCAGGGAATAAATTGATTACAAAAAGTTCTTCAAAGCTCTGAGATGTGGCATCCTTTTCTAACCTCACATGCAAGAAAATATGCTCATTACATAAGGATTGGTTTAGTTTTGAAATCTGTTATAAAATTTGGAGTATAAACTACAATCCAGGCTTCTGAGTTACAGGTCCATTTGAAACAAGAATACCCACGTACCAGCAACAAGAATACAAACAAGAATACCCACATACCAGCAACATGTAAAAAAATTCAACAAATTATTGCACACATACCATGAGCCAATAAATACATGAGGCCTTATATTCCAGTAGACAGTAAGAAAAACAATGCCCCTGCTCTTAAGGATCTCACACATTTTGAAAATTACACTAAATATATATTTTTAAATCACAAAGACAAAATCTACCAAGGGGAGTGATTTAGAAATATTTTATTCTTTCTGATAAATGAGGTTCTAATGACATTTAGTAAGAGTTAGAATGACTGCAGTGTGGGTTCCTCTGTTTTTATGTCCGTTAATTGTTTTGGAGCAATGTGGACAAGGCAGGAAAATCAATGATTAGTTGACTGGTCATTTATATTTATGTGGAAAATCCATAATAAGTGCAAGTCATCCCATTATTTTCTTCCTTTCTTGTTTTGCAAATGATTCAAAATGATATGTAGTAGAATTAGTATAAATATTAAGTTTAGAGTAATTCAATTTGAGTGAAAATTCTTGAATCATTTGTGACTAATTGAAATGAATACCCCTCTCCATAATTCTAAATGTCTCCAATTTCAGTGGTTTACAGACCTGCATAGCCTCCTTTGAGTGTCTTAGTTTAACTAAAATGAAACCATCAGGGTTTCTTTGATTTGACAGTCATTCTGAATATAAAAAAAAAAAAAAACTTAAGATTTCTAGAGCACTTAGCATTAATATTTGGGAAAGGACAAATGTAGTTGATGACCTATGGACAATTTCTGTATACCTTACCAATGGAGACACAAAGGCCACTGGAAGACCCTTGAAATAAACTAATAAGCCACAGTTGTGCAGGCTGGAAATAAATATCAACTAAGATTTATATTCAGATTGATGTTGAGGTTGGTTTCTACTGCTAGGCAACCAGATGACCTAAGTTTAATTTAAATTGGTATTGTAGTGTCTCCTAATGGGAACTGTCAGTAAGGAGAATTTCTGTGACATATTGAATGTAGTGATGCTTCCCTCTTTCCTACCCTCACTGCTAAAAAGGGACTTCGTATCTGTGATCATGTCTATGGAGCTAAATGGGGTGGGACTGTATTACAATTATGGGAATAATTTAGGCCAAACGACACTTTCATTAAAATTATTCGGGAAACAGGTGGTATGCTCAATATTTTGGGTTTGAACCTTCTGATTTCCTCATTCCCCTGCTGTCTTTTGTATTCATTCACCAGTGAGGTCACATGAAATCAGATTTAGTGGTACTCCTATAATCTTTCCCCCCTGACTTTCTATTATCCCCATCTTCTTCACTAGTTAAAAATACCAGCTCTTTCTGGGCTTTTCTGTCTCATAGCCAAGTCAAGCAAGGACCACCATCTTAGCTATGCATATTTGTAGGGTCCCAAGGTAGGACCAGTGGTTCTCTGGGACTCTTGGCTTCCCGTTCCTGTCCCCTTAAATCAGCTAAAAAGATGGTAGGTTTATTGCGTATATCAGTTGGCATTCTAGAGAGTGGCAATTTAAAACCACCAGAATGTTGAGTCCCAGCGAAGCTCTTGTGTAAATCCTGGAAAGACATTGTGAAGTCTTGTGTTGGTGTCACGAGCTCCGCACAGAGGGCCTCTTCAATCTCACGGTTTGTGCTTACCTTTGTCAGTGATGCCAAACCGAGATTTTATATTTTCTTCCTATAGATTTTATATTGCCTTTTAAACATATAGCTCTATAGTGGATTTGCTGATTGAGTTTTTTGTCCATAGCCATATATTCTTTTATCCATATCTATGCATGTTTTTGTCTAGTTAAGGTTCAAGAGAAGTTACAGATGCTAAACATATTTGCTATGTTACTAGTAGAACACATTAGGGCTAAGGAAATATAGCCACTAATAGGGATGGTAAGTCAACTCAAAAGAACATTTTATCATTTTAATCTATTAAACTTGAAAATATTTTTTTCAAAAGATTGTTCAGTCCTGGTAAGTTATGATAAAACACATACTCTGGAACATTGTTATTTGTAAGAAAATTAGTAAAACTATTTTGGAAATAAATTTGTATACACTAATGTCTATATTTTGGAAAAGTAATTTCATTTGTAGGGATATTTTGCAATTACCTAGTTCATGCATAGAAAAAATTATATAAAAGGAGCATTAAATAGTCCATTATTCCATAGTTATTGACAAAAAGTAAATAATACAGAAGTCTGTGAATAAAAATTATTGTAAAACTGTGAAGAGCTTGCTATCTTTGCAAGTATTTGCATTAATAATAATTGAAATTATACATCATGGGGCAATATTCACACAATGATGTAAAATTTTAAGAATGATTAATATTGTGATGTCCCTAAGGAACCAGTTTTTGTTTTCAAGAGGGAGGTAATAATGGAGAGTGAGATAGGTCGAGTTATTTTTCATAGGCAAATCTGTATTAAGTTTCTTGTTAGGATTCTTGCAGGAGTTATTTACCCAACACTATATATATATACAATTGAGGGTCAACTTTCATTCATTTGATAAACATATTGGGAACATTCTATACTCAAAGAGTAAGGGTACAAGATGAGTAAGGTATAGTCTCTTCCACTGAGTTCTGAGTACAGCTGGGGAAAGAAAGAAGCACAATTACCATACACATTGCTATAAGGAGAGATAAAGGGATATCTGAATTGTATTTAAAATATAAGCCCAGATATGGACCCTCAATTCTATGGTCAACTAATCTTTGACAAATCAGGGAAAAATATCCAGGGGAAAAAAGACAGTCTCTTCAATAAATGAGTCTGGGAAAATTGGACGGCCATATATAGAGGAATGAAACTCAACCATTCTCTTACACCATACACAAAGATAAACTCTAAATGGATGAAAGACCTCAGTGTGAGACAGGAATCCATCAAAATCCTAGAAGAGAACACAGGCAGTAACCTCTTTGACATCAGCCACACCAACTTCTTTGAAGACACCAAAGGCAAAGGAAACAAAAGCGAAAATGGAACTTTTGGGACTTCATCAAGATAAAAAGCTTCTGCACAGCAAATGAAACAGTCAACCAAACAAAAAGGCAACCCACGGAATGGGAGAAGATATCTGCAAATGACACTACATACAGATAAAGGGCTGATATCCAAGATTTATAAAGAACTTCTCAAACAACACCCGAAAAACAATTAAGTCACAAAAATAAGCAGAAGACATGAACAGACACTTCTCTGAAGAAGACATACAAATGGCTAACAAACACATGAAAAAATGTTCATCATCATTAGCCATCAGGAAGATTCAAATCAAAACCAGATTGAGATACCATGTTATACCAGTTAGAATGGCAAAAATTGACAAGGCAAGAAACAATAAATGTTGTAGAGGTTGTGGAGAAAGGGGAACCTTCTTACACTGTTGGTAGGAATGCAAGTTGAAAATAGAGCTACCCTATGACCCAGCAATTGTACTACTAAATTGTAATTAATACTAAATTGTATTTGCCCCAAAGATACAAATGTAGTGAAAAGAAGGGCCACATGCACCCCAATATTTATATCAGCAATGTCCACAATAGCCAAACTGTGGAAAGAGCCTAGATGCCCTTCAACAGATGAATGGATAAAGAAGATGTGATCCATATACACAGTGGAATATTACTCAGCCTCAGAAAAGATGAATACCTAACTTTTATATCAACATGGATGGAACTGGAGGAGATCATGCTGAGGGAAATAAGTCAAGCAGAGAAAGTCAATTATCATATGGTTTCACTTATTTGTGGAACATAAGGAATAGAATGGAGGACATGAGGAGAAGGAAGGGAAAAATGAAGAGGGGTGGAAATCAGAGGGGGAGACAAACCATGAGAGATTATGGACTCCAGGAAACAAACTGAGGGTTTTAGAAGAGATAGCTCAGTGATGGGTATTAAGGAGGGCACGTATTGCATGGAGCACTGAGTGTTATACGCTGAGCAATGAATCATGGAACAGGACATCAAACACTAATGATGTACTGTACGGTGACTAACATAACACAATAAAAAGTAAATAAACAAAATATGAAAGAGTTTCTTTTATGGAAAGAGGAAACTTGTAAAGGGCATAAAAGAAGTCATAACGGAGATTCTGCGATGGTAATAGTCATCTTCTCTAGTTTTTTTTCCAAAATGTGCTACCAATATTGAATTTCCAACAATGTATTTCCAACAATGTATCCATAATATTCCATCCATACATATCCTGAGGACAGGGATCGCTTCAGGGGGAGACGTCCCAGGTCTGCTCAATCAAGGTAGCTATGATTTAGGAAAGAGCTGAGGAAAATGATGATTCAATATTTGTTGAAAACACTTGTGTGCTGGGTTAAGCTTCCATACTCACTTCACTGAACACCGAGATGGGATTTACTTACCGACATTATGGTAAGAAACAATAAAACTGCTCACTCAACAAACCGATTTATTTATGAGACATTTCAAGCTTATTAGAGAGAATCCGTTCTAATAGGGGTCCCGTGTTTTTAGTGGTGAAATATAGATGCTGCACAATTGATGGCTAACCAACTATTTTGAAACATTTGCCTCTCCTGTGCCTCTGCATTTCTTGCTCAGTTCCCCTCAAATGTCAAATTAACCTTCTGAAACTCCATTTTACATGAGAACTGTGATGAATAAAAAGACCTTTTGTGAATGTGAGTGTGTGTGTGTGTGTGTTTTGGGGGGGGGGTGTTTTCCTGGCTAACACATGTCAAGATCTGTCTAAACCCCTTGCTTTGTGCTCAAATGTCACCCTGCCAGAATTAATTACATCCTGTTTATTAATTAATTAAAATATATTTATACAGAACAGGCTTTATGAGATGGAGCAAGAAATAACGTTATGAGAGGTACCCTCTAGACGCAGTGGCCGGTCTCCGATGGCAACCAGGACTTCAGCCCAAGACTCTGCTGTCAATCCACTGCCAGAGTTGAGACGACAGGAAAATTTAGTAATTAAAGGTAGACGATCAAAGGAGTTACTTTAATTCTGGAGCTGCCTGTGAAGGAAATGTATCTTTTCTAGACCACTGCGAGATCATAGACATCACACTGTTTTTTCCATAAGTAAAAACATGTCTTTCCCGACACGTGCATGCTGGAGTGGGAACACACACAGATGCAGACACAGAAGACCTACTGGGGACCTCGAGGGAGGTGTTGAGGCAGCCTCAAAGAGTCTGGGAAAATGTACTGACCTTCTACTGACACCATCGCCAGGCCAAAGTCTCCCACGATCTTTTTAGGTCAACTGAGTGGTACCAGCAATTTTGCCTCCCCGCCTTTAACCTCAGGTTCCCTCCTTGTTTTCCAAAAGGGCTTAAATGCACCTGCCCAATCTCTCAGAATCATCATGGTGGTAACATAAAGTGAAATTATGAGAAACTGCTCTTGGGGGGGGGGAAGCATGGCATAGAAATCAAGCATCCTCTTAGGAACACAGTGTTCCAATATTGAGACTGTTTGTTTAGGGCTTAGTCCTGAGGTTTGAATAGGTCCAGATGTTGGGTGCAACACCCAGGGAGGGTGTCAGTGACCGCCAAGATGAGCGTATATCTTGAAGATATTTTAGAGTAAGGGTAGGAGAGTTTATGGGAGAGGAAATATATAGGTATATGAGTATATACGTATATGAACATTATATGCTACAAGGAATCCTCAGAAGGTGGTGATACAAAGCTTGAAAGATGATAATCAAAAAAAGAAAAAAAAAAGAAAAATAAGAAGATATAAAAAGATCAAGAACAACACGAGTTTTGGTAGTGGTAACAAAAATAAGAATATAGTAAGAATAATAAAAATAAGAAATAGGGTGTGAGATCAGGACTCATTTCCTTTGTCTTCCAGCAAATGTAGAAAGGAAACTAAAATAGGGTAGTGCGCAAAATTTCGTGTTGGGAACACTGAATATTTATTGAATATAATATCTGAAGATGTATTAAGAGGGATGTTAGTTTTCTGCAATACTCTAGTAGAAAACACTTATCCATTCCAGCTCTTGCCCCTAAAACGGAAATCAATGAGAAAAATCAAAATTGATTTACTTAAATTTTCTTTAAACCTGCTCTTCAGGAATGTGTCTCCTTTAGAGTAGGAAGTACAGCTACTTGTGATAAGCTGACTGCTGCCTGTTTGATGATACTAGCAATGATTTGGGTTTGTAATCATTGTCCAATTCGTCTGTGGAATTGTGTTTAATCTAAAATTAATCCTTTAAAAAATATTAGGCAATAGTTCTTAAGTCTACGATGCATAGCTATCAGAACTGTGGGTTGCTTCCTGGTCTCACACAGTGGAATCTCCTTCCTTGGGCTATGTATGTTTTATAATAAGGCAGAAGAAATCAGTTTGTCAATTTGAATATTATAAGTCAGATTATAAGTAAGATTTCTCTATAAGAAAGATAAATTGAATTTGTGATTACTCAGAAGGTGATTTTCCATCTCCCTTCTATCATTGCTAAATTCCTGAAATTTAAGAATTGAAAGAAATCTTATAGATTATCTATTCTTCTCTCATTTAATAGGCAAAGAAACAGGTTCATACCACCTTTGGCTGATGAGAGTCTGGGTCTGGACCTTTAGCTTGGGCTCTTTTCTCTAGAATGGGCTGCTTCTATACAGGGCATCCTCGCAGCCATAGTGGGAAAATGAAATGCATTTTCCACAATTTATCCAGAAATAAACCAGTGTATTTTCAGATGAGATTTCTGCAAACTTGTTGGGATTTTAAGCTAGTTATTCTTTGATTTGGGAAGAGAGTACAGTCCCAAGGAGCCAAAGGGATGCTTGCTGATACAATTTACTTCTAGGTATCTCCAAACTTGGATGGGAATTTTATGTTTAGAGGAATCTAGGTGTAAAAGGAAAAAAAAAAAGTTCAAGGGAACTTATTAGAAGTAAATATAGGGGATAATTGTTTTCTTCAGCCCTACTTTCTCTTCTGTGTGCTGCCAAATCTGTGTATCTTTGTGAAAGACAGTCCTTGCCAAACAGTCCAGCCCAGCGCACTTATGTGATGTTCTGCTGCCACCATTGCCTTTCCGGCTGGAATGTTCCTAGACGGTGTGTGTTCTAGATGGCGTTGTTACAAGACGGCAGGAGTCCGCTTGACATGGAGCTTTACGTGAGTAAGAAATAAATATGTAAATGTGTAGTGGGGGTGTGTGTCTGTGCAGGGAGGCAAGGAAATGAGCAATGAAAGGACATGTGTAAGACCTCTGCTGTGTGACACCATTCGGGTTTTGGACTTGTCATAGGGGAAGTTGTTATTAAATTTTCATTTTTACGATTATTGTTGTGACTGCCCTGTGCCTCTCTTCCTTTCAGTCTCTGGGTCTCAGAGAGGGGCTCATCGACATATATGTGTATGTATGTATATATACATATATATGTATATATACCTATATATATATTCCTAGTGATCAGATGGAGAATTTTCAGTAAGAACTTGGCACCATCCAAGAAAAGCCTGTGTTTTGAATCACATTGAGATGGTCCTTGTGAATTATGTATCCCTTAAAAGATAGGGTATCTTGCTTCCGACTAAATTCATTTTTTTTCCTGGTACTAAAATGTTATCTATTTACAACTTAAAAAACGGAGTGTGCTAGTTGAGCTTGGAAGTCTCTTTCTTCCCCTCTCTTTTTGTAAGTCTGTGTCTGAACGGCTTAGCACTATAAAGCCCATGGTTACATTGTTTTTCCCATTGTGGACCAGTTAGAACCACCCCAAAACCCTATGAGCCTGTCCTGTGTTCTAATAACAATGACAACAAAAAAAGATAGCAATTTTGTCAAGGATTGTGACTTCTTCTTTTTTCTTCTCTTCTCCTTTCCTTCCTTCCTTTACATCTAACCATCTAGCAGGAGACCACATTGTCCAACCTACCTTGAGCTAGGTGTGGCCAGTGTATTTGGAAGTGATAGGGGTGTTCTCCATGTCATCTCCTTAAGAAGAAATAGCTTACTCTCCAAGCACGTCCTCCTTCTTTTTCTTTTTTCTCAGATATTGTGCTAATGGGCCAATTTCAATCATGCAGATGGCAATATTCTGAAGTAATGCTTCTCAAATATTAATTTGCTTTACCCAATGATGGTGTTAAAATAGAGATTCTGATTTAGAAGTTATGGGTGGGGCTCAGTTTTAATTTTTTTTTTAAAGATTTATTTATTTATTTATTTTAGAGAGAGAGAGAGACAAGTATATGCTCCGGCCAGGGGAGGGGCAGAGGGAGATGGAGAGGCAGGCTCCCCACTGAGCATGAAGCCCAACGAGGGGCTTGATCCTAGGATCCTGAGATTGTGACCTGAGCTGAAACCAAGAGTCAGAGGCTTACCCAACAGAGCCACTCAAATGCCCTTTAACATTTTTAATAAGGTCCTGCATGATACTGATGTTGCTGCTCCAGGACTACACTTGGAATAACCAGATTTTAAGTATGACAAATACGTAGGTAGAAGAACCCTGGGCCCCTGGGTGACCTCTAGGAACAGAGCTTTATCACATACCCAGACCACCCCACTCTGGATCGCTTAGTGAGAAGTTTATCAATTTCTATCATATCTACCATGTTTTTGGATGTATTGCCTATGTTATAATGAATACAAAAAGAGTAATAATAATAATAATAATTGCAATAAGTATCATTTACTGACTGCTTACCATGTGGCAGACACTTGTAGCCGTTATCGGTCTAATATTGATAATATCCCAATGAAATGTTATACCTATTTTATGGACGTAGAAACTAAGGCAAGAATGAATCAGTGACTGGTCCAAACTCACACAATCTGTAAATGGCAGATCTGGTATTAAAACTTGGATGTCTCTGTCCTCAGATGAGATACTCATCATTAAGTGGACCATAGATTGACCTGTGCATTTAAACTTGGGACTGACCTGATCAGTTGTCATCAGAAGTTTTGCCTTGAGATGTTTGGGTTAGTGTTGATCATTCTGTTTCAGCCAAAAAGTCAGGGAGGATCTTTCTTTGCTATTCACGGGAGACAAGACCCAAGAGCTATCATTCCTTCTGCCCACCATTCATTCCCAACCAAGATTACAGGAAGAAACAGACTGAGGCTACAGAAGGCACTCATGTGCATACTCTATCTGAAGATTACAAAGACCTGTTCTCTTTTACTACTTCATCTGATTAGGTTCCTGTCTTCTACTGATCAGCTCTTTTTTTTGGTCCCTGGTGGGCTATGAGAGAGAAGGAAAGAAGGAGGGATGCTAATGGAGTACAAGCCTGGTAAATGTCAAGTCTGGCAGAGAGGGGAAGCCAGCATACATGTTTAATGTGCCTTTGGCCTTCAGGCTCCAATGCCAATCAGAACTGTTAGCCTGAGTCAATCAGAGATTCTAATAGCCTAGAGAAGGACACATGCAAAGCACTCCAGATACCTCCTGCATGTGTTTCCTCCTGTCTAACTGTATGGAAGCAAAGCCAAATGACACACCACATTTGTGAAGCAGTGTGTGGGGAGAATAACAGATGGATTAAGACATTTTTCAAACACAACTCTGGACTGAAAGTCAAACCTCAAAAGGAGCATTTCACCATTTCCCATTCCAGCGAAGTAGAATCCAGGTCTGGTACAAGCAGTGTGGGCCTATTATTTTTGTGACGGAATAACAATGACATTTCCACTTAAAACTCCTTATGACCTTTCTAAGGGAGCTGTTTGTGCTTCACTTGTTCCACCGTTTTTCTCTTTTTCCCGGGAGATCATCTTGCTTCTATAACGAGGGACTAATAGAGGGAGCAAGAAAGGGGTAGAGAGAACCCACAGGGGAAGAGATAAGAGAGAAGGAGGTGATAGGAAAGCATCAGAAGATAAAAAGGGACGGTGAAAGAGGTAAAGGAGAGAAATGTGCCCCTAAAATAAATGTGCATTCTAGGTCTTCCGGCGAAAGATATCACAAAATGCCTCTTGCTTCGGGATAATTACAAAACTAATAGACTTCCCGTGGAAAGGGATTATTCCTGTGACATAGGAAGTCTAGGCAATTGGTAGTTGAATGCTGGGAATGTATCATGGGTCCCTTCCTGTTCTCCTTGGGCCTGTTCAGCTCCACCATCTGCTTCTCGGCAACCAGGGAGACTCGCCGTGACCCTTAACTTCCTTGAGATTTTGAATTACATCTCAGAGGGGCTTTTCCATGTCTTGCCTTGTTCTCAGGGGTGGGAGTGGGGCATCTCCCATTCTAATCCAGAGGTACCTGTTTGAGAGTCTTTCATTCAGGGTTCCATCCACATGTATCATATTAACAAACTCCAATGAAGCCACTCGTGGATAGTTATTAAATCACACGTTAATCTTCCCAAGTAATACTTGGATTTTAATACTAAAGGAATTTTATATATTCTGGTTAGGATTTTAGACGTTTTGACAGGATTAGAAAGAAGTATTTTTAAGCACAGAGGTCTCTTCCAGAGACTTCTATAAAAACCTGAAGTAACTGAATCTTAATGACCTCTTAAAAGAGAAATATGTATATGCATATCTATCTATATATGTTATTATTTGCAATCAGTTTGATTAAAAAGTATCTAATTCTTTTAATATATATGCATATATATGTTACTTTTTGCAGTTTGATTAAAAAGTATCTATTTCTTTTACACTGATAAGATAATAAACCTCATTAAATAACATTAAAAAATACAGAAGTAGTTCCAAAATCAAACGAGGAAGGAAATGTCTAAAGAGCTCTGATTGCCCAGTATGTGATGCAGAATAAGATGGTAGGCCCATCACCACAAAAAATGAAGTTTATTATCAACCCAACAATTATTGTTACTGAAGTACTATATTCTTACTAGAGAAAAGACTACTTGTTAACTTCTTTATTAAGTCCTGTTGCCAACTAGCTGGCCCATAACTTGTGAGCAACAAATGCTTCTTTATTTGTTTCAGCAGTGGAACTTTGTCATAGTTTGTTAAGCAGCAATAGCTAACTGAAACACGCCTCCATTGCTGACAAATTAAGCATCAGAGGCTCCTTGAACTGGCAAACACAGAATTGGTAATAGATTTAGCAGAGTTACAATATGAAATTAAGCTATTACGAACACAGATTTGCTTTGTGGTAGATACTTAGAAGTGATTGAGAGAAATGGGGAAGTCCTTAAATTCTCTCCCTCTCATTCTTTCTTTATAACTTTTCTCAAAAACCTGTGATCGGAAGTCACAATAGGAATAAGTGTCATTGCCTTTGCCTGTAAGATGCTCACAGTGTAATGGGGGTGTGTGTCTGTGCAGGGGGGCAAGGAAATGAGCAATGAAAGGACAAATGTAAGACTGTCACTGGTGTATGAGAACACAGAAGAAGGAGCACAGTGCTTAATTCTTCCTGAGAACTTCATGAAAATCTTCATAGAAGATACCTCTTTGAGCTAAGTTTTGTTTTTGTTTTTGTTTTTTGTTTGTTTTTTTATTATTTATTTTGACAGGCAAGAGATTACAAGTAGGCAGAGAGACAGGCAGATAGAGAGGGGGAAGCAGGCTCCCTGCTGAGCAGAGAGCCCAATGTGGGGCTCGATCCCAGGACCCTGAGATCATGACCTGAGCTGAAAGCAGAGGCTTTAACCCACTGAGCCACCCAGGTGCCCCTGAGCTAAGTTTTGAAGGAATAGGTTAGAATTTTGACACAAAAATATGACCCATGGACCAATTGCATCAGCCTCACCTAGGAGCTTGTTAGAAATGCAGAATCTATGATCTCAAGCAGACAAGTGGAGCAAAACTTGCATTTAAACAAGATCCTCAGGTGATTTCTGTGTACATTGAAGGTTGGGTTACACTTATGGTTAGGGTGGTGATTCTCATTTTGTCTGTACATTAGAATCATCTGGGGAGTTTTGAAAAAAAAATAATCCCCAGGGTCACTATATCTAGTTTCTTACTATACTGGCCTGGATGGAGCCCAAGCATGAGGATGTGTGAAATATTAAGGCACCAGACCATTGTCTGGTATGGCTATATGCACGTGTTAGATTGTTAAGTGGTTCATGAGTTTCAGATCTCCTGAGCTGGATGGATCTCAAGGTATAAAAAAATATGGGTGTGTTGAGATGCGATTCCAAGATTCTGAGAAATTCTTCCAACTCTCCAAGGTGAAACTGTGGACATTCTGGAAATGATCATGATGACTTTTGTTGATGGCTGGGTCCTAAGCAAGTTTGCTTGGCAAAAAGCAGACTACTTGAACACATGGGGATAAAAGAGATGGCGAAGGTCCCCAGATTGCTGGGCTTGGAAGCAAGAGGGCATGATAAAAGAGATAGATCATCCTTGGAGATCTACTTGTCAAGATTGTAATTAACAAAGGCTTACTGGCAAATTTTGGAGAAGTTTTATATAGGAGATGCTTTCAGGAAGAACTTAATTAATTTTTGTAACTTCTTTATGTTTTTCATCCATTTTTGCATCTTGCCTGTCCCGGCTTTGCTTGGAGAGAGAATTTAAACCCCAGAATCTGTCACTGATGGATATTACAGGTCCCATGGCATTCTCACTGTATCCATTGCAATGTTTGGGCCAAGTTCCAATCAGAAAATTACTTTCTATTGACTGTAAATTTCACACCTCTACCATGAAGACTTCTCACAACACACACTCTCTAAATTGGCTTCAGGTCCGGCCTGAGACCAAGTATGACACATACCCTCAAATGGGTTTCAAATTGAGCCACAGCCTTGGCTAAACATATTTTAATGACAACACATAACATTCAGGTCATCGAAAGAATATTTCCCCCTTCATATGATACATGTGTTGCTGGCATAAAATTATATGACTTACGTCTCCTTTCAGCATTGGGAGGCTCGAGAAATCTTTTTCACTTTCAGTCTGAAATTACCCTGTGGTATAAATTATTACTCACAGTTCAACACTTGCTGTGTTCAGCCCAGAGGTGGCTGCCTTCTCAAAGGCTCTGTGATTTATGGGTGGAGGCAGAGGGCGAGAGTGCCTCTGAGCAAACAGGCACCTGCCCTGTGTTCCCTCTGTCAGATGCAACAGAGGGTTGAGGAGATGGCTCCCACCAAACCAACCAGACAAACAACAGAGAATCTCTCAACTCCATTGATACAGAGCAAGTGTAGGAGGGTAAGGGGAGCCACTAGAGCTCATCTGTTCTGTTCAACTGGGTCTTAATTTTGTTTTGGGGCCCCTCAAGTTTGGACCCAGTTAGAATCTGGAATGATCCAAGAGGCAGATGTGGATTTTAGTCCCGACTCTTTCACTTTCTAACATTGGAGCATGAGCAATTAACATCTCTAAGCCTCCATAACCTCAATGATAAAATAGAGATCATGTACTTCTCATTTTATTTGCAAGGTCATTGTTTCCCTCAAGTGAGGTAAATTATGGGAAATACGGTTTGCACGGTACACATGTCAGATGCATTCACTGGGTGGGAGGTGTGGTTATCATGTGGTGGGTTCATTGTGGGGCACACCCACCTCAAGGGTTCCGACTGTTGTTCCATGACCTACCAGAGGTGTTCGCTCAGCCCTGCCAGAGCCCTTAACAACAGTGTAGGCTCCATCTCTGACTACATCTAACTCTTGGTTTGGGCTCAGGTCTTAATCTCAGGGTTGTGAGGTCAAGCCCCACCTCTTCTTAGTGTTTAACATGGAATCTGCTTGGGATTCTGTCCCCCTCCTGCTCTCTCCCTCTACTCCTCCCCTGCTCTCTCTCTCTCTCTTTCTAAAATAAATAAATGAAATCAAAGAGAGAGATAGAGCACACAAACTGGGGGAGGGGCAGACTCCTCACTGAGCAGGAAGCAATGTGGATCTGGATCCCAGGACCCTGAGATCATGACTTGAATGGAAGGCAGACGCTTAACTGACTGAGCAGCCCAGACAGCCCAAAATATTTTTTTTAAAAAGAGAAATATATTGCTATTTTTTTTTTAAAAGTGGAAGAGGGGACCAGGGTTGTTGTGTACCAAAAATTAATACCTCCATAAGCATGTTTGCCTTAGGAAGGGCTGTCTGAGAGCTCCATTGGTTACAGAACACCAGAATGATAGTCAAACTGCATTGCATGCAGGGCCACTAAGGTTCTGTGTTTCTGCTTACTGCTATCATTGCCGACAGTCCAGATTTGAACAGACACGTGTGTATTTCGAGAAGTATTTATCTCTGGCAGAGTCAGTGAAAGCTCTTAACCACATAAACACACAACAGACTGAAATGTGAAAAGATCTTCTCCTAGGATCAGGCCCAGTGGAGGGGCGTGTGGAAGTAGGTGGCCAGGGTGAGCACAGGCTTTGATGGCTGTGAAGGTGGGGAGGCCTCGGGAATTCTGGAAATTCTCATTAAGGTTATTTCTCCTCAGCACTGTTCCTGTAGGTTCAACTTTTTTTTTCCCCCCTTCCTAAATTAGCTGTTCAACTTTCAATCTAAATCTCCCCTTTCTGGGTACTTAAGATTAATTTCTTTCTACATGTGAGACAAAGGCTGTTTTATAGAGAAGAATATGGGGGTACCTAGAGGAAAAGTGACTTTCCTCAGATCTCCCAATGGATCTTGGCAGACTTTAAATGAAGGCATCTGCCCATCCACATTCCGAATTTCAAAGTTCTTTTCTCTCTAAATTCAAGATCCCCTCTATGATGTAAATGCAGCACCCACCCCGTCCCGCTCCCCAAGACACTCTTCTCAAGCATTAGTAGCTGTTAGAGGAATATTATAACAAGAGCAGTGTGCTAGGGGCTCCTGGGTGGCTCAGTCAGTTAAGCGTCTGCCTTCAGCTCAGGTCATGATCCCAGAATCCTGGGATCAAGCCACATGTCAGTCTCCCTGCTCACTGAGTGAGGGGCGTCTGCTTCTTGCTCTGCCCCCTCCCCCACTTGTACGCTCTCTCTCTGCGTCAGATAAATAAATAAAAAATCTTAAGAAAAAAAGAGCAATGTGCTTAACGTTAGCAGCTTTGCTAAGGGCCTGTAATGGAGACTGTAAGGTTTTGACAGCTGTGGTAGCTGAGATTAAAAATTCTTGAGGGTGAGAAGGCTGACATGGCCCTTTGTCCGTTCGTTTTACATGTGAATCTGCTCATCATTTGGCAAAATGGGCCAACCAACCAGACACCTCCTATTAGAGCATATCAGATTCTATTTTTGGTGTGCTTTAATTTAAAATTTTAAAGTATAAAATATGTAAAACTCTATGATATTAATAAATAGTATATTATATATGTTATATCTTTATATAGAATTATATATATACAGTATAATATATACATGAATGATAATTGACATAAATCTATTTTAAAGTTTCTCTTTAAAATGAGATGCGTCACTTAGCTCCTTCCCATTAATACTACGTGTGCGTATCCCAGTTGGGTTCTGGACCTCTGATTCCGTAGAACTTCTCAGGAGCACAGGTGGGCATTAAAGAGTTCATGCAAAGTAGGGATTGTTTAGAACCGAGCTGCTTAGAACTTCAGCTGTAGCCAGAGGTAGAGAAGCAGAGTAGAGGCAGATATACCAACCTTGGAGGACAGTATTGTGCCAGGTAAGGTTTCTGAGAGAAAGGGATGATTAAGCTGAACTGTAAGGGACAAGTGAGTGTTCACGAGACAGAAAAAAAGAGACCGTTCCAGGAGACCCAGGAGAAGAAGGCATAAGCAATTCAGTGCAGGTATGTGGTGGGAGGAGAGGGACACGAAGCAGCAAGGCAATTGAGGTAGAAAGAAAGGGTTTTGTCTTCCCAATTATGGCATTTTAATTTTGTCCTGGAGCCATTAAGAGGTTTTAATAGAAGAAGTTCCTTGTGTCTGTTAAGACAGCCTGGCGGGTCTTGTGAATGACTTTCTGCCATTCAGGTGGCTTCCCTAAATATTTAGCGTTTCCACCCCACTGAATGCACATTAAATAATGTTCGGGGACAATACTTTGGAAGGGGTCAGAATTGATTGATGTCACCGTGTAAAAAGAAAGAGGAAGGGGCTCTGTAGAGACAGCTGAGTTTTTCTTTCTAGGGACAGCTGGGCGTGTGTAGCTGGAGCTGCTGAGTGGAGTGAGAGCTGTCTGTGAAGTACCTCCTTGTATTAGCAAAGCTCCTTGAGTGGCCTTGAAAATCACTGAAGTGCCAGAAAGCTTTCTAATCCAGAGCTTAAGTTTACTTCAGTGATATGTCGCAGGAATTGTTAAGTGAATAGACACGACCTGTCTGTTCACCTTAACAAGTGAGAGAGGCCGACAGCCTCTCCTGGACCAGGAAGGTGCGTAAGAGGAGGAATGAACAGGGAAGCAATAGCTGAACCAGAGGAGAGGCTGAACCAATGTCAGGGGGCAGAGCGTAGGTAGTCCCTGGAAGGGAGAAGAAGGTTCCACTCACACACAGTGTAGTTTGTGCCAAACATAACTAAGTGTCTCCTGTATAATTTTGGTTTGTGTGGTTGTAAGATTTTATGGGCTCTTGGAAGCAAGAGGGAAGACCAAAGAGGAAAGTAACTGTCAACACATGTTCTTAAGGAAATCATACATTTCAGTTTAACTGGGGTTCAGGCACGGTGCTGACATAATAATTTTCAGCCAAAGGTGTAAGATACATCTCTCTATATAGGGCTTCAATCAACCACTGAACTCCCTGTTGTAAGGGTGGAGAACCGAATGTGGGTTAAATGAAACCACTTTAATTCAGGGAAGAAGGGGCTGGTGTTAGCTGAAGCAAAAGGAACCTTGTGATTCTCAAAGCCACAGAGCATCATCATCATCCAACCTATTTCTTTCTTCTAATCATCCAATTGATGTGACTTCAAACAGACGAGCTGATCTACCTTTGAGAAAAAGTGAGAGCAAAGCATTGTCTATAGGTCATTATTTCCAGCAGTTAAATTCAACTGGAAGGAAGTCTAGACTGGGCTTGCCTACCCACTGTGGGCCAGCCCTCCTCCTGGAGCTGGTTGGATCCTTACTCTTTCCTGGCAAATGTATCGCATAATACTTATTGAGCATTTCAAATTATGTGCCAAGTACTCTGCCAAGTTCTTTATGTAGATCGTATTACCTACTGCTCGCAGCACTTCTCCAAGAAGGGCACTGGGACTGACCCAAGTTTTTAGAAGGGGAGGCTGTGGTGCAAAGTGACAGATCGGGGTCAGACCATCTTTAAGTGGCAAAAGTAGGATTTGAACTCATGCCCACCTTCTTCCAAAGCTCAAGCTCTTTATTATATTAGATGATGTGCTTAATCCTTTCTACGCATAAAATTTCCCCATTCACGTAGGTCTGGAACCTCATACCTTGACCGTACTACGTTCCTAAAAACCCCAGGCTATAAATATTTGTACTCAAGCATGATAACTCAATGTAAATTATTCAGCTCCAGATCCAAGTCTCCTGGTTAGTTATCTGCATTTCTGAGAAGTGTAAGGAAAATTCAAGAACACATGATCTCTATGGGTGGGGAAATATGTATTTTGACAGGTAGCCTAAACTTCGATTAACTTTTAACTCATTTTATTTTTTATTTCAAAAACTAAATTTTATTATTCATGTCCCTGAAATAAAGGATTGCACATTAGAGATCATAAGAAATTAGACAGCATACTAATCAAACCTTTGAAACACTGTAGAGCCTTTATAGGTTCAGAAACCCCAATGAATGGGGCCCATTCAAGTCCTCATTGGCTCTACTGTTTTTAATAAAGTAACTTGCAAGAGGCTCTAATTTATTCATCGGAAATACTTCCATTTAATGACTTTATAGTACATTACACTCTAGCAGAAAAGGATCATATTTCATGTATTTCCCCATCTCAGTAAATGGCAACACTTCATCCAGTTTCTCATACCAGAAATCCTGGCGTCTTGTCCTTTTGACTTCCTTGTTCTGATAATCCATCATGTCTACCTTTGAATTGTATCCAGAGTTTGACTACTTCTCCCTGTGTCCGCTGCCCCTCCTCCCTAGCCAAAGCCACCACCATTTCTCACACAACTACTGCAATAGCCTCCCAGCTAGTCTCCTTACATCTCTGCAGTCTATTTGTCACACACAGGCCACAATGATCTTCTTAAAATGCCATTTTGTTCCCTTCCTGCTCAAAGCCCTCCAGTGGTTTTCCATCTGTCTTGGAATAAAATTAAAATTCTTTATGGTGTCCTACAAGACTCTGTATGACAAGACTCCACTTCCGATGCATGAAAAACTCTACGATCCTGTGTCCTATCTTTATCTTCCTCACTTATCTGCCAACAAACAGAATATGTTCCCACCTCAGGGCCTTTGCATACCCTGTTTCCTATGCCTGCAAAGTCTTTCCCCCAGCTACCCCTGTGACTTCACTCTCTTACGTTCTTCTAGTCGTTGCTCAAATTCTACCTTAGCAGTGAGATCTTCCCTAATAACATGTAAATATTTTATAAATATATGTGAAAATGTAAAATAGTTTTCTAAAAATTCCTCATTTCCTCAACCCCCTTTTAAAAATTACAATTTATAACATAATATAGAAAAGCATACGAAAGATGTACAATTCCCTTGTTTGTCATAAAGCTGAGACCTGTGTATCTGTCACCCAGGATAAGAAATAGAACGGAGCACCACAAAGTTGAAGATCTCCTATAATGGGCTCTCAGAAACCACCTCCTCCCTTCTCCGTAAAGGTAACCAATCTTTTGACTTTTAAGATAATCATTCCCTTGTTTTTCTTTGTTTTCCCTTGTTCTACCATCTGAGTGTGCAATATAAGTATATGGTTACATTTGCCCGCTATTTGAATTTCATATAAAATAGAATCACACTATATATTTCTTATCCCTCACCTGACTCCTTTTGCTCAATATTATGTTTTGAGATTTCTTCATTTGGTTGTGTGTAGCTCTGATTCCTTCATTTTCATTGCAACATTTTATTCTGTTGTATGATTATTTATAGCTTACTTATTTTCTCCTCTTACTGTAATGCACATTGGAGTTGCTGTGTTGCTATGAGCATTTTTGTATGTGAGTCTTCATGCATATGGGCGTGGATTTCTGTTAGCTATATGCCTGGGAGTGGAATTTATCTGAGTCATAGGGTACGAGGATGTTAAATTATAGTTAATAATTCCAAAGTGTTTTTTTTAAATGGCTGTGCCAATTTACACTTTCAACAGAAGGGCATGAGAGTGTTTATCAATCTATTATTCAGCCAATAATCAGTATTGTGGTTAAAACAAAACTCAGCTAATTTGGTAGGTGTGTATAGTAGCATTTCATCTTGATTTTCATTTTAATTTATCTGGTTACTAATTACACTTAGCACTGTTTTTTCAATATATATTATCAGCGATTTAAATATTCTCTTTTTTGAAGGACCTGTTCAAACATGGCTCATGTTTGTATTTGGTTTTTAGTTGTTTTTATTTGCTAATTAATTTATAGGAGTGATTTATATAGTCTGCATACTATCTCTTTCTCATTATATGTGTTGATTTTTTTCCCCGACCCCATGTCTTACCTTTATATTTTCTTATAATGCTTGTAGATGAAAAGAAGTTTGTAATTTTAAAATACACCAATTATCAATCTCTTCCTTTAGTGCCTGTTTTTAATGTTCTTTTCAAGGCTCCTTTCTCCACTACAAGGTCATGGGTATCTTCTATAAGCTTTATTGATTTACCTTATACATTTAGATCTATAGTCTAACTGAATTTGATTTTTATTTATTCTGTTTTTGAAGTAGAAGTCAACATTCATTTTTTAAAATATGGATATTTCAATAAACCAAAGAACATTTACTATTCTTCACTGATCTGCAGTGTTACCTTTGTCATAAATTAAATGTCCATTCTCAGATGATCTTAATTGTTGTAAATCCAAACATCTTGATATCTGGTAGACCAAGTTCTCTCAGTTGTAACTCTTCCTTCACAGGCTTTTAGGAATTCTTTGCCATTTGCATTTTCCATATCAGGTTGAGAATTATTTGGGCAAGTTTCACTTGCCCAAACACACACACACACACACACACACACACACACACACACACACACTTTTTGGGGATTTTGATCGTAATTGTTTAAAAGTTAAATATCACTTTGGAGAGTTTTGTTTTGTCTTTTTTTTTTTTTCCCCCTTTGGGTTTTTTTTTTTTTTTTAAGATTTTATCTATTTATTTATTTGACAGAGAGGCAGGCAGAGAGAGAGGACGAAGCAGGCCCCCTGCTGAGCAGAGAGCCCAATGCGGGGCTCGATCCCAGAACCCTGGGATCATGACCTGAGCCAAAGGCAGAGGCTTTAAGGCTTTAAACCACTGAGCCACCCAGGTGCCC